>NC_057800.1:580594143-580852779 GCF_018294505.1 Triticum aestivum
CCGAGGTCTCGTATTTTGCCGACGCCCTGTGGGCGGGTCTGGTTCCTCCCTTTTCTGATTTCTTCAATGTCGTGCTTTCCCACTATCAGATCCACGTGATGCATCTGGGCCCTGAATCCATCACCCTCCTTTCGGTCTTGGCCTTTGTTTGCGAGGCTATGATGGGCATCCTTCCTTCGGTTGCCTTGCTGCGCCACTTCTTCTCGCTGCGCCTTGTCAACCCTACCCAATGCTGGGCATGCGTGAGCTTCGTTGCCGCATCTGAGATTGCGGCCTCTGGAATTGACTTCAAGCTCCCCCCGCCCGCGGCTGGGTTCCATGAGTGGTGGCTGTATGTGGACGCGGGGGTGCCCAAACCCCTGCTATCGGAGCCGACTTCGCCTGCTGTCCCCAATTCGGGCTGGGGCCAGGAGACGCTTGAGAGCCCCCGGCTCGTCTTTGTCTGGCACCGCTTCGCGTTCTTGAGGTCGCTTGGCGTGACAGTGCCCAAGGTGGTGAAGGAGTTCCTGCTACGCCGCGTTGCTCCTCTCCAACGCCACTCCCGCCGGATGTGGGCCTTCAGCGGGCGCGATGACCATATGAGGCTCCAAGAAGAGGACCTGACTCCTAAAGTGCTGAGGACAACGCTCTTGACCCTGACTGGGGACCCCAACCCTGGCAGCATCCAGCAGGGAGGGGCCTTGCTGTACCTCTGCCAGAGCAGGGGCGATTTTGTGAAGCAAATGTCTATCTTTGATGAGTGGGGGTCGCGCCCCGCCGTCCTCCAGGGGCCACGCGAGAACCCAGTGGTGGTGACCGCCCATCCAGTCGGCCAAGGAGGCTCTTCCTCGAGCGGCGATGCAAGGAGGCATGAGGCGCCAGAGGCCGAGGGGGCTCCCGGCGGGGTGACGGCGCCAGGCAATGCTCATGAGGGAGCGGCTCTCGGGGCCCGTGCCGCTGAGGCTAAGGGTGACGAGCAGCTGCCCTCAGCGCTTGCGACTGAGGCCCCTGAGGCTCTGGCTGCTTCCCTTGGTGAGGCGATTGGCAGCACGCACCAAGCAGGCGCCCCTGACGCAGATCGCCTTGACGCTCTGTCTTCGTCGCAGGTTGATCCCTGCGCCCAACTCTTGGGCCGCTTCCGCGTGGACTTTGAGGCCCTCTGGAAGAGAAGGGAGGCCCTGGGCGACGATTACCCTTGTCGCCTGCTGAAGCGTAGGAAGTACTTCGCCAGTGATGAGTAAGCCTTCTCCTTTCCCAGCTCCCGATCCTTCTGTTGCTTTTACTGACCCTTGCTCCGCAGGCCCCTTCCAGCCGAGCTTGCGGAGACGGCTGAGGTGCCGTTCCCCTTGGCTTCGCCCCCTCCATCGCCCTCAAGCGCCCCGAGCAGCGGAGCCCTTGTGGTGAGGGCGATCTAAGAGGCGGACCATCCCGGGGCGCATCGTGGCCCTGCGCACCTCGTGATCCTCTTCCACAGGCCTTCTTGTGGCATAGCCAGCCTGTCGTGGGCTTCTCGCCTGGTCGTGGACTGCGATTGGCCGAGGTGCTCCCTGCGCTCTTCACCTGGGGACGGGCTGGCCCCAGGCCGGGCTTCTGGCGCAGCGTGCCCGACCGTCGCGAGGGTGCCAGCCCCCAGCCCGGAGGCGGGGTGCTGATTCGTGGCCCCTGTCACTTGCTTGGGGCAGATGATGGCGTGGAATACATGCTTGAGCGCGCTCGGGAGCGTCGCGCTCTCCGCCAAGGATTCCTTCGAAGGGCGGCTGACGCGGTAAGCCTGCTTGGTGAGGAGCTTGCTGATGAAGACGCACGCCTTGAGGCCGAGGGCCTGCGCCTGGCTGCAGAGAGGCGCGAGCTGGAGGGCGCCATCGCCCTTGCGCACCGTCAGCGCAATCTTGACGACGCAAAGGCCAAGGCGTCGCTAGTGGCCTCTTGGGAGGCCCGATCTTGGGCTGCTGAGGAGGCCCAGGAAACTGACCGGCGGCGAACGGCGGCGGAGGAGCGGGCTCGGGAGCTCCTGGCCTGGTGCCACTCACTGGAGGAGCAGGAGGAGCTACGCGAGGCAGCCCTCGCGTCGATGAAGGTGGCCTCTGGCGACTCAGCATAGTTCCAGATGCATGAGGAGGCGCTGACGCTGGAAGACGTTGAACGTACCCGCGAGTATGAGCGCCTGGAGACGAGGGAGCGCTTGGTGACGCAGGTGGAGGATGATGTCGCTGCACAGGAAGCCCGTGTCCTGGAGGAGGTCAGACGTCGAGTGGCGATGGCGCATTTGAACCTCGAGCACGAGTTCGAGGAGAAGCTGGGGTTGATCCGGGCCGAGGCTGAAGGCAGGACTGCTGCCTTGAGAGCCAAGCTGGAGGGCGCGACACGGCGGGCCAATGCTTTCCGGGCCGCCCTTGAGGTGGCGCAAGGTGAGTTAACCACCTCCCAGGTCGTGGTGCTCCTTCTTCGCCAGCAGGTGGAGGAGGCTGAGGCCGCCGCGCGCCAGAATGTGGATGAGATACGTCAGCGGCGGATCATGGAGCATGAGCACGGCCCCATGCTCACCACGCTCCGGGAGAGAGCCAACATAGCCTTGGGCAACATCTGCGAGGCGGCTGTTGGCGAGCCGCATGCAGTCAACTACGCCGGCAATCTTCAGTTCTTCACTGACGTGGTGACGCAACTGGAGGCGCGGTCGGTCAGGGCTGACAGGTTGGTGGAGGAGAGGAGTCGCGCCCTTCTCGGGCGTGCCTTTTCTCGCGTCTTCAGCCATCTCCAGAACATGGATCCCCACTTCGATTTCGACGCCGCCATCGCCCCAGTCCCCCAGGCCGTCCGAGGCGACCTGACGCACTGGGCGGAAGACAATGTGGATGCTCTTATCAGGGCCTTCGCTTTAGACAACGATGGCGTGATCATGGCTGCCGACGAGGGCGGTGCGGTGCACGGCCCTGACGCCGCTGGCGGCAACGCGGACAGCGATGGCGAGTTCAGTGACGCCAGCAGCGGCTCGGGTGGTGCTCCTGAGGACGCATTGGGGGATTTATCCGACTGATTGTGCATCGTTCCTACTTCCTTGCCCTGCATGAATAGAACTCAGGTTTTGGCCTGATGGCAGTGAGAGCATTTTGGAGGGGGAGCCCTTTATGTAAAACTTGTGTTCATCGTATTAGTAGTCGCTACATTGCCCATGCGCCCGCGCCATGTGGTTGGCTTAAGCGACGTGCTGGTCGGCTAGTTTACCTTGGTCCCGTGCTGGCCCTGAGGTAGCCTGTGGGAGGTTGTGGTGTCCCGAGTTTTCCCTGATTGGATCCGTAGGACCTGTAGCAAAACACCCTCCTGAGAGGACGCGGCGGCGGCAGTCTGGGCTGCGCGCAAGCTAGGCCTGACCCGGCTCGCGAGGGGCTCACGAGGGGAGGCAGCTGAGACGAAGTGGTAACCAAAACACGAGAAATTGCTCGAACGAGACTAAGCACCCCTTCCCCAAACACACACAAATCTCAAATTCGATTCCAACTTGAATCCAGCGGGGGGAAGCGACAACCAAAGGGAAAAGCAACGAAAGCAGACAAAAGGCCGCGTCCGGCACCTAATCTAGTATTGGACGTCTTCTCACCAGCGTGGAGCTAAGTGCTTCCACTGGGCGTGGGAGGGAGCCCCAGGGCCTGAGGCCGGCACACCTGAGACTCCCGGGCGTGTACAGCCCCACTCATTATTACGTGAGAGTGTCATGGGGCGGCGAGCTTCATAGGCACTGGGCCTTCTTCACAGGTACTGGCCTTGCTTCATATCGCCAGATGAGGGCCCCGCCTTGCGCCACACTCTAGTGCCATCAACGACGACCGGAAACCAGGACACCGCTAGTGGGGTAGAGCGGTCGCCAGCGGTTCCCCAGACGACCACGGGTCCTCCACCAGGGGAAGGCCCTGAGGCACCTCCCCAGCAGAGGGCCTACCTCCCAACAACACGTTGCTCCGAACGCCGCGGTGGTGATGTCGGATCTCGGCCCCTCTCCTGCAGCCCCCCGCGCCCTCCTCCCGAGGGGTAGGAGACGGTGAGAGCGGGGCAGCCGCTCGCTGTGGCGACCTGCACCTCCTGCAATCCATGGTTAGCGTATGCCTGCTCCTGAAGAATTAGCGGTACCCGATAATCATTGCCTCCAGCATGGCCAGTGGGACCGTCTCGGGGCTCTTGGAAAGGCTCAGCTTCTAGCGCCTCGTCCCCCCAGCTTGGGCTGAGGAGCGAGCCTTGTTCGCTCTCGTGAGGGTGTCCTTGGTCCATCATGAGGGGCACGTATTCCTCTGGCGTCGTCATCCCGAAGGCCACACCGTAGTGCTCCGCGTGCCACGCGGTCCTGCCTGACGCGCCCACCGTGGGGTGGCAGTGCGGCTATCCACTGAGGCCGCGAGTCGCGTCGAGTACTTCTTCTTCACGGACCGGGAGCGGGGGCAGCACCGCCGCCGTTCCGATGCTGACAGCTTCGCTGGCGTTGGAGTAGCCTTGGAGCCCGCGGGCGCGCGCGGAGCCCCCGCGCGGGCCGCCCTGGGCTTGAGATGGGAGCTGGGTGCAGAAGGGGTGAGCCCCCGAGGCGGCGAAGCCCAGGAGCTCTGCCACCCGTTCCAGCAGCACGTCGCGGCCGCCCTCCAGCAGCTTGCACTGCAGCAGCTCTCGGGCCACCGTGAGCGCGGCCCTCGAGTTCGCCTGCTCCCGGCGGGTGTACAGTGCCGTGGTCGCGGCGTGATTGGAGCGCCTTGCTGCCGACCGCGCCTGCCGCGGTGTGAGAGATGTCGAAGCCTGTCCGCGTCGCCCGCGGCCCACAGCGCCCTGCAGACCGCGAGCTGCCTGGGGCACGGGGTCGCCCGAGGCGAGCGGCTCTGCGCGGGCGGGCCACGCCGCCCATGGATCTGGGTTGCCCGCCTGGTCGCTGGACATGGTGATGACGACGCGACGGGGCACGAAGTGGTAGAAGGTGCATTCCGGCGCACCCCTACCTGGTGCGCCAAATGTCGGACTTCGGGTTCCGGCAGACCCTTGAGGTTCGAAAACTGGGGTGCGCGTGGAGATTTCGCCTCCTACCTACCTGCACCCCTCCGCCTCGCTAAGATCTAAGCTATGGAAAGAACAACACGAATGACACAGGGTTTATACTGGTTCGGGCCACCGTTGGGGTGTAATACCCTACTCCAGTGTTTGGTGTGGTGGATTTCCTCTTGGGCTGAAGATGATGAACAATACAAGGAAGAACAGCCTCGCGAGGGTCTGCTCTTGGCTGGGGCGATGAACTGCCGGGAGGAGTTCAGTCACCCTTCTCTCTCTCTCTCTCTGATTCTGATTCTCTCCCCCCTCCCCTCTCTTTCTTGTCTCCTGCTCGATCCTGTGGGGGGCTTGTCCAATTTATAGAGGCCCTGGTCATCTTCCAAAAAATCGAGCGGGAAGGGAGCCAACAATGGCAGGCTAATTTGAAGGGGGACAACTAGTACCAGCTATCCTGACAAAAGTAGTCTTCGCCTGCACAAAGCTCTGGTGGTGACGCCATCTTGGGCTCCACGATGACCTCCGTCTTGTAGTCCTTCTGGTCTTGGTCTTGTTGCCCCGAAATGGCAACCTTTGCCTGACGCCTCCGTACTCCGCGGCTGCGCTTGCCCCCTTTGCACCAAAGAGGAAAGGAGGACACTGCGCGGGCTGGCACCCGCCTGGCGCCTTTGGTCGTCATGGCTTGCGTCAGGGCACCTCGTGAGGTACCCCGTCTTGATCTCTCCGCCTCCTCGCGAGCCAGCCTGGTGAGGCCATCCCTGAGGATGCTCCGCATCGTCTGCCCCGCGAGGCTTGGCCCCTCGCGAGGGTTTTGGGTCTGTTTTGGTGAAGATGGGCTGTGCTGGGCCCCCCTTTGAGCCACAGCGCAGGCCGCGGGCAGGCAAGTCTGGGGACCCCCATTCCCAGAACGCAAACATCTTCAGTATGTACATACTAGTAATTCTTACAGTTCTTCTTGTGGTTGGTAGTACTACCACTCGTTTCTTCACATTATATACGTACTATATATGATATGGCCAACATCATATTGGCTATAATATAACCACGCTCTAAGCATGGCACATACGCAAAAGACTTAAATGAGATAAGTAATTTAAAAAAACTTAAATGAGAGAAGTTTACCCCCAAAGCATGAAGGAGTTTAGTTGTCAAAGAATTAAATATGTATGCTAATTTCTTTAGTAGACTTTAGCAACCCATCTAACACGTACTAGCTTTTTAAATAGTACTATATACATAATTTGGCGACGAGCGCTCTCTATGTGTTCCATCTTTTTTCTTTAATTCATCTTGTTAGTTTTTCTCCATGGCGCAATCCATCGATACTAGTAATACTATAGAGGAGTACATTTAAAAGGTTAGAGGGCGGGGTAGTCTCGCTTGGTTGGTTTGACGAGAGGCGAGGGCCTTTGTGATTTGACGGCTCGTTACTGCTGGAAGGTGGGGCCATGTGATTTTACTACTCGTATAAATGTTACCGATGACCTGAGGAGGAGCAAAGAACCGTGCGGTATATACTCAAGTCTTTCACTGGAGTACTAGTGCGATGGAGGGGCATGAAACACGGCAGCCCAGTGCGATATAGGGATAAAATGATCCAATTTTCTAGTCATCGATCCCAAGGCGCCTCTCATCGTTAGCATTGTTCTATTCGTGCCTCAGAGAGAACATGACACATGCGGTGAAACACCCGAAGCAAAAGAACAAACACAGGAGCAAAAGAAGAAGGAAGATTATCCCCGCAAAAAAGAAGGAAGATGCAAACACAAATCTAGGGTGATGCTCTCTACTTCATGAAGGTTGCTGCCCGTGGAGTCGTAACTGCTTCTTCATCGCCTCCACAACCTCCATCTCCTCGCGCATCTCCTCCTCAATCTTCTTCATTCTGTCCATGACGTGGGATTTCTCGAGGCGAGCGTTCGTCATCTGTTCCACGGCCGCATTACGTACCTTGACAGCAACCTGGTGCTCGATGTGGAGCTTCGCCAACTCCTCCTTCTATTCCATGACGAGGGCATGCAGCATCTTCACCGAGGGACTACTCTTCTCATGCAGCTTCTGCCAGCCGACGTTCTCCTCCTTCAGTAGGTCGAGCTCATAGCGAAGCTTCGCCTTGTCCTCCTGAAGTTGCAGGATTTCGCCGGTCGCCTTCTTACCCGAGGCAATGCTCTCCTTCAGCAGCATAACCAAGCCGGTGGTCAACTCCTCCTGCTTATTGAGCTCAGCGGGCATGTCATCGAGGCTCTCCTTCAGAAGATGCACCAAGCCATTGATGAACTACTTGTGCTTATTGAGCTGACCGGGCATGTCGTCGAGGGATAACGACTCTAGCACCGCCAGCTCGGCATGTTCGTCTCCGCGGCTAGGGCACTCCTGGGAGCCCTCGCCTGCCTGTGAGAGATCTTTCGAGGTCTCTGCGAGGCGGCGAGCCCTCTTTTTTTCCGCTGCCTTGGTCGCCGCTCCCTTGTTACGAGTAGTTCTCGACCTAGAGCTCTGCACACCGGCCATGGCAAGGATGGAAAAACATGAAAGACTTATGGGGAGGAAGGTAGAGTGATTTTCAGGTAGGTAGTTCCCCTTTTTATAACCTAGTACTAGCACTAGTACTAAAACCTGCATAGTGGGAACACGTTCAGGTTTGATTTGTACTAGGTGTGAGCTGGTTTGCACTTAATTATAGCATGGTACTACTACTTTGGAATGTGATGGGAACAAGCTAAATATTAATGGATGGTTTTGGTTTCGAGGCCCGAAACGACTCCCGATGAGTTTCCTGGAACACAAATTTCAACTACTACTGCTCAAATGTGGTCGCACAAGTCAGTGATGTAACTGGTCATACATGTCAGACCAAACCGATGCGTGTTCGTTCGGTGAGACACGGGTCCGACTGACCATCTATTGGTGGGACCGACCGTAAGTATTACGCGATGGAGACTTCAGGTTGTGGCTTCGGGTGATTGTCATGACCAAGCATTCAAAAACTAGTGATTAATCAATTACCATATTTTTGCAAACGACCAAGTATTTTCATATGAATACAATACAAATAGAGATGACCGTGAAAACCTCCATAGTGCCGCAAGTTCACTGCAGCAGCAACCGAGTAGGTCACTGCATCGCTGGCGGGGAAGGAGGGTAGCTCACCTCACCTACAATGCATGCCTAGCGGCTCCGCCACAGCTGGTCCGGCGATTTGCCTTGTCCTACCGCCCATTTAAACAGTTGCACCGGCTGCTCATGCCATTCCGCAAGCATGCACATTCTTTCCTCCGCAGTCAACTCCATGAATATGATCTCTGCCATTAGCCCCAGCTCAAAATCAACGGGATGTTGCCACATGCTGACATCCCTCAACATCTCTCCCCTAAGATCGACTTGCGCCTCCGCCTTGTGCTTTGCTAGGCACAACTCCATAGAATTTGTCTCCATGCGTCGCTTCCATGATCTGATTTACCCTTGCTGTCCACCACCTAAATCGCAACCTTGGCATGTCCTCTGGTGCCACCGTTCTCTGACTCCAGAGCAATGGATCCCCTCTGAAACGCATGTCTGTTTCGCTCAAAGGCGGCAGTGTTGTGGGCCACAGCGAGAGGGCAGCCCGCGGGATCCTGGGATCTAAGAGATTATCCATGGCGGGATCCTCCATGGTGGGATCTGGTGGGCGAGGCAGGGAGGCGGGAGGCGGACGTAGGCACTGGGAGAGCCCTACGAGGCTAAGATAAAGATATAGAGTACTACTCCACTCCGTCAACATTTAAATACAAAGGCCACCAACACTAACTCAGGCAAAAGTTGATCATGTTGCGTGCATCCTGGTTTATTGGCCCTGTTTTTATTTTGTGCCAATTTTTGACCAAAAAATTAACTAAGAAAATGTTAATGCATGTCACCAAAAATTATATCATTGTAATCACATTTGAACATAGTGTTCGATGACATTAATTTTTATGACATGCATAAATATTGTGTTACCTAAAATTATGGTCAAAAATTGGCACAAAATATGAAGGAGACTAGTGGAAGTAGCAACCCATGATTTAACTACTCGCATGCATGCAGTGGAGTAGTAATGTCATTGTCAACTACTTCCTCCCTCATGTCCACTCAATTTGCATGCAATGTATTAATTGACCATCAATGAAGCGAACGACTTTACACGTGTCAAATTATCACATGGGGTGGATCTTCGTACAAAAATGCATCCCACCGTGTACCCGTGTGTTCATGCGAGGGAATGAGTGTGTGCGTGCACATCTTCACTTCATGCACGTACTGCCAGTGCGCGTGAGAGAGGATGTGTACATTCTTCTGGAACCAGCTACACGTCACTGCGATCAATCCACACAAGGAGGTCATGACAACGCCTCCACATGTGCCACGTGGCTTCATGGATCCACCCACATCATTTTAATCATAATATGTTAACTGAAAACGGGAGAGACACTGTGTAGCATGCCATTGGAATTCTAAGTTATGTGTTTCACACATACTGAAAGTACTAGTAAGGTACACGTGCATTTCACACATGAGATTTGGCAACCAAATTATGAATAAATACCACACTATAGCATGTAAGCTTTGAGTCATATATGCATGATGTAGACGTTCGTTTAATTCTTATAGTTCATCTCATTGAAAATCAATTAGTTTTTAATAAAAAAAATAATCTATTTTATGATTCATGGAATTGTGCGTTGTATAGCATATAGTAAAAACAAATAATGGGAATTCAACTAGAAAAAAATTTGGGCAATTATGATATGGAAGATTCTAGAACAAAGGAGAAGCGCTTGTGTTTTGGGGTTTGTGCATTATGCTTAAGTTCAACCATGGAGTCTTCTAGATTGTGCATGTGGCAGAATCTGGTGGAATGTAGATGATATTCAACGGCCAGTAGTACTCGGATTTGCTATCTCTACACCGTCGGATTGGCTTCATCCAACGACCATCTTTCAAATTTATTCGCACACTATATAGAGGTATAGACATAGATATAGAGGTATAGATACAAACTAGTGGCACATCATCTAAAGCCTTTCTACACGCTCATTTTTTTGTACAAATGTGCTCCACCATGCACCCGCGCGTTTGTATGAGGGAACGAGTGCGTGTGTGTGGCTCTTCTCTTTCGCACACGTAGTCCGTGTGTGTGAGAGATACTAAGATATGGTGAGGGAATACATGTCAATGCAATTTGTGTGAAGGAAATGCCTATATACGTACATGTATGTGCATGGGGTCGGGGTGATATACGAGAAGGGAGGGGAGGGGTCAACTGCGCGAGATATCGATAGAGGCACATAGAGGGAAGAGCTCTACGAGCATACACTACTGCAGGACGCTGCTAACGCGGCACTAAATCAGAAACCCTTCGACAAAACTGTGTGTGATGCATTAATCGCAAACAGTGATGTAGAAAAACAGTCAAAAAAGATGCAAAACGTTTGCAATGGCGGATACATCAAACATAGTTCAGATTTTAGTTGCGTGTGTGATGCGGGGCATATGATTTAGTTCAATGAAGTATATGCGATGAGGAAGAAGAACATAAAGGGGCAGCCAAATGAAGGCGTGTGTGATATATGGCATACAGTTCAGTCGGATTAATTGTTTGTGATGAGGTGGAACAATAGAAACGGGCAGCCAGATGAAGGTGTGTCCGATTGAGGGCATACGCCTTAGATGGATTAACTGTTTGCGATTAGGCAAGACAACAGAAACGGTCAGCCAGATCAACGTGTTTGCGATTGACGGCATACACTTCACAGGGATGAACTATTTGTGATTAGCCACAACAAACAGAAACATTTCAACTTATCAACATGCGCGCACTAGATGCGCACACATTCTAATTAAAAGAAGTGTGTGCGATGGTAATAATGAACACGCACGGTTGTTGGAACAAGATGTGTGCTGACATTGCCTATTGCGGTGCACCCTATGGTGCAAATGCCACGTATGCGGCCGATAAAGCGTGCCCACGTTACGCCGTCCAGGAATAGTGCCACACTTAGAAATTATAGAATAGTCAATAAATTTTGAGCCTGTGTCCTGTCACATTCCAAATTACTACCATGCTATATTTAGTCGCAAACCTGTTCACGCCGATCAAAATCTAAATGGTTCCTCACTTAGGAGTGTATTAGTACTTGGTTATAAATACTACAACTCCAAGATGACTGCACATTCCTCCTCAACTCCTCATCCACAAAAACAAACATGTCATTCATCATCGTTCCCTTGCGTCTGCCATGGCCAGCGTGAGTTTTAGGTCAAGAGATTACTACCAGGGAGAGGCGAGCATAGAAGCGGAAGCACGAGAGATGTCCCGCCACGCCGTGAAAGCAGCCGACATGTCCCGTCACATGGTCGTGGTAGCATAGAGGTCCCTCCGTGCCGCCGAAGAATCACGGAGGTCCCACCGCGTCATCGATGCAATAGGCTTGTCCGGCCATGCTGCTGAAGTAGCAGAGATGTCCCTTCGCGCGTCAAATGCAGCAGAGATGTCCTCCCGTGCCGCGGAGGCCTGGGAAAATGTCTCGCGGGCAGGTGATACGTCTGTTTTGCATCATGTTTTCTTACTGTTATTTATAATGTTTTTATCCATAATAATGCTTTTTGGAGTAATTCTAATGCCTTTTCTCTCATAATATGCAAGGTACACACAAAAAGGGAGAATTCCGGCAGCTAGAAATCTGGACCTGGAAAAGCTACGTCAGGCCAGCTATTCTGCACAACTCCAAAGAAGCTAAAACTTCATGTATATTTTTTATCAAATATATACTGAATATTGGAGCAAATAACTACCAGAGGGGGCCCACCAGGTGGGCACAACCCACCTGGGCGCGCCAGGCAGCCCAAGCGTGTCCTGGTGGGTTGTGCTCACCCAGGCCCACCTCCGGTGCCCATCTTCTGGTATATAAGTCACTTTGACCTAGAAAAATAATGCGAGGACTTTCGGGACGAGGCACCGCCGTCTCGAGGTGTAAATTGGGCAGGAGCACTTTTGCCCTCCGGTGGAGCAATTCCGCTGGGGGAACTTCCCTCCCAGAGGGGGAAATCATGCTCATCATCATCACCAACAACTCTCCCATCTTGGGGAGGGCCACCTCCATCAACATATTCAACGGCATCATCTCATCTCAAACCCTAGTTCATCTCTTGTGTACAATCTTGTTACCAGAACTATAGATAGGTGCTTATGGGTGACTAGTAGTGTTGATTACATCTTGTAGTTGATTACTATATGGTTTATTTGGTGGAAGATTATATGTTTAGATCCAATATGCTATTTAATACCCCTCTGATCTTGAGCATGATTATCGTTTGGGATTAGTTACTTTTGTTCTTGAGGTCACGGGAGAAATCATGTTGCATGTAATCATGTGAACTTGATATGTGTTCGATATTTTGATAGGATGTATGTTGTGATTCCCTTAGTGGTGTCATGTGAACATCGAGTACATGACACTTCACCATATTTGGGCCTAAGGGAATGCATTGTGGAGTAGCAATTAGATGATGGGTTGCGAGAGTGACAGAAGCTTAAACCTGAGTTTATGCACTATTCCATAAGGGACCGATTGGATCCAAAAGTTTAATGCTATGGTTAGAATTTATTCTCAATACTTTTCTCGTAGTTGCGGATGCTTGCAGGAGGGTTAATCATAAGTAGGAGGTTTGTTCAAGTAAGCACAACACCTAAGCACCGGTCCACCTACATATAAAATTCTCAAAGTAGTGAACACAAATTGAACCAACATGGTGTGAAAGTGACAATATGGAATTCCTATGTACCCTCAAGAACGCTTTGCTTATCATAAGAAACCATTTTGGCCTGGTCTTTGCCTCAAAAGGATTGGGCTACCTTGCTGCACTTTTTTTACTACTATCATTACTTGCTCGTTACAAATTACCTTTCTATCAAACTACTCTGCTACTTGTAATTTCAGCACTTGTGGACATTACCTTGCTGAAAACTACTTGTCATTTCCTTCTACTCCTCATTGGGTTCGACACTCTTACTTATCAAAAAGAGCTACAATTGATCCCTTATACTTGTGGGTCATCAAGGCTATTTTCTGGCGCTGTTGCCAGGTGGTGAAGCGCCTTTGGTAAGTGGAATTTGGTAAGGAAACATTTATATAGTGTGTTGAAATTTATTGTCACTTGTTATTATGGAAAGCAATCCTTTGAGGGGTATGTTCGGGGTATCTTCACCTCGACCGGAACCACAATTAGCTACCCTCAACCTGATGCACCTACTGAAATATTGAATATGAAATTCCTTCGGGTATGATAGAACAACTGCTAGCTAATCCTTACGCAGGAGATGGAACCAAACATCCTGATATGCACTTGATATATGTAGAACAAATTTGTGGATTGTTCAAGCTTGCAGGTTTACCCAGAGATGAAGTTATGAAAAAGGTTTTCCCTTTATCTTTGAAGGGAAAAGCACACACATGGCATAGGCTATGTGATGATATTGGATCTTGGAATTGGAATCGCTTGAAATTGGAGTTCCATCAAAAAAATATCATATGCATCTAGTTCATCCTGATCGGAATTATATATATAATTTTTGGCCTCGTGAAGGAGAAAGTATCGCTCTAGCTTGGGGGAGGCTTAAGTCAATGTTACATTTTTGCCCCAATCATGAGCTCTAAAGAGAAATTATTATCCAGAATTTTTATGCTCGGCTTTCTCATAATGATCAAACCATGCTCGATACTTCTTGTGTTGGTTCTTTTATGAAGAAGACTATTGAATTCTGGTGGGATCTTTCGGACAGAATTAAATGCAACTCTAAATATTGGGAACTCGACGAAGGTAAGGAGTCAGGTATTAAACTTAAGTATGATTGTGTTCAATCTTTTATGGATATCGATGCTTTCCAAAAGTTTAGCACTAAATATGGACTTGACTCTAAGATAGTAGCCTCCTTTTGTGAATCATTTGCTACTCATGTTGATCTCCCTAAAGATAAGTGGTTTAAATATCACCCACCTATTAAAGAAGAAATGAATGAACCGGGACCAGTTAAAGAAGAAACTATACTTTACAATGTTGATCCAGCTGTTCCTTCTGCTTATATTGAGAAACCACCTTTCCCTGTTAGGGTAAGGGAACATGCTAAAGTTTCAACAATGGTCAACAAAACCTATATTAGAACACCTAAACCTGATGAACAAATTAAAGTGGAACCTAGTATTACTATGGTTAAAGATCTCTTGGAAGAAAATGCAGATGGGCATGCTATTTACTTATGTGAAGAAGCTGCTAGAGTTGCCAAACCTGACAAAAAGGATAAACATAGACTTGTTGCTGGCATGCCCGTTGTCTTAGTTGAAATAGGAGATCACTATTATCATGGTTTATGTGACATAGGTGCTAGTGTGAATGCTATTCCTTACACCTTATATCAAGAAATTATGAATGACATAGCACCTGCAGATATACAAGACATAGGTGTTACTATTAAACTTGCTAATAGAGACACTATCTCACCAGTTGGGATTGTTGGAGATGTTGAAGTCTTGTGTGGGAAAATAAAATACCCTGCTAATTTTCTTGTTCTTGGTTCCCCACAAGATGACTTTTGTCCCACTATCTTTGGTAGACCTTTCTTGAACACCGTTAATGCTAAAATAGATTGCAAGAAACAAACTGTCGGTTGATACGTCTCCAACGTATCTATAATTTTTTATTGTCCCATGCTATATTATATTCTGTTTTGGACATTATTGGGCTTTATTATACACTTTTATATTATTTTTGGTACTAACCTATTAACCGGAGGCCCAGCCCAGAATTGCTGTTTTTTTGCCTATTTCAGAGTTTCGCAGAAAAAGAATACCAAACGGAGTCCAAACGGAATGAAACCTTCGGGAATGTGATTTTCAGAACGAACATGATCCAGAGGACTTGGACCCTACGTCAAGACATCAACCAGGAAGGCACGGTAGGGGGTGGGCCTACCCCCCCAGGCATGCCCTCCACCCTCGTGGGGCCCATGTTGCTCCACCAACGTACTCCTTACTCCTATATATACCTACATACCCCCAAACTACTAGACGGAGCCAAAACCCTAATTCCACCACCATAACTTTCTGTATCCACGAGATCCCATCTTGGGGCCTTTTCCGGAGCTTCGCCGGAGGGGGCATCGATCATGGAGGGCTTCTACATCAACACCATAGCCTCTCCGATGAAGTGTGAGTAGTTTACTTCAGATCTTCGGGTCCATAGTTATTAGCTAGATGGCTTCTTCTCTCTTTTTGGATCTCAATACAAAGTTCCCCCCCTCTCTTGTGGAGATCTATTCAATGTAATCTTCTTTTGCGGTGTGATTGTTGAGATCGATGAATTGTGGGTTTATGATCAAGTTTATCTATGAACAATATTTGAATCTTCTCTGAATTATTTTATGTAATTGGTTATCTTTGCAAGCCTCTTCGAATTATCGGTTTGGTTTGGCCTACTAGATTGATCTTTCTTGCAATGGGAGAAGTGCTTAGCTTTGGGTTTAATCTTGCGGTGTCCTTTCCTAGTAACAGTAGGGGCAGCAAGGCACGTATTGTATTGTTGCCATCGAGGATAACAAGATGGGGTCATATTGGATGAGTTTATCCCTCTACATCATGTCATCTTGCTTAAAGCGTTACTCTGTTCTCTTGAACTTAATACTCTAGATGCATGCTGGATATCGGTCGATGTGTGGAGTAATAGTAGTAGATGCAGGCAGGAGTCGGTCTACTTATCTTGGACGTGATGACTATATACATGATCATACCTAGATATTCTCATAACTGTGCTCAATTCTGTCAATTGCTCAACAGTAATCTGTTTACCCACCGTAATACTTATGCTCTCGAGAGAAGCCACTAGTGAAACCTATGGCCCCCGCTCTATTTTCCATTATATTAATCTTCCATCTACAAGATATTTTCCTTTTGCGTTTATTTTGCTTTCTTTACTTTGCATCTTTATCATAAAAATACCAAAAATATGATCTTATCATATCTATCAGATCTCAGTTTTGTAAGTGACCGTGAAGGGATTGACAACCCATTTATTGTGTTGGTTGCGAGGATTTTATTTGTTTGTGTATGTGCGAGGGACTCGTGTGCGGCCTCCTACTAGATTGATACCTTGGTTCTCAAAAACTGAGTGAAATACTTACGCTACTTTGCTGCATCACCCTTTCCTCTTCAAGGGAAAACGAACGCAGTGCTCAAGAGGTAGCAAGAAGGATTTCTGGCACCGTCGCCGGGGAGTCTACGCAAAAGTCAACATACCAAGTACCCATCACAAACCCTTATCTCCCGCATTACATTATTTGCCATTTGCCTCTCGTTTGCCTCTCCCCCACTTCACCCTTGCCGTTTTATTCGCCCTCTCTCTCCGTCCTCCTTCTCTTTCTCTATCTTCCTCTTTTTGCCCGTCTCTTGTTTGCTTGTGTGTTGGATTTCTTGCTTGTCGTTATGTCTAGTCCCTATCTTCTCCGTTGTCAACCGAAAATGAAGTTCTTAATTTTAAGCAAAGGGAAGGAGAAAATATAAAAGACGCTTGGTAAGAATTTTCCATTGCTCAAAATAGATCTACCAAAAAGCAATCTACTTCCGTTCTTCTTTGCAATTATTATGTAGGCACTACTCCTTGGCACAGATATGTCCTTGATACCATTACTGGAGGGAATTTCTTGGGTAGCCACACTTTTCATTATTGTAACACTATGATAGATTTGTTTGGCTCACCCCCTCTTTTGGTTAATGGAACTATGTTAACTTTGGAGCATGTAATGCAAAGACTTGAAATTATTGAAAATAAAGTTGCTACCGTAGGTTTAATTGAAACTTTGGACAAAAAGATCCACAACCAAATTACCCAATATTAAGGAGAAGGAACCCATAGTTAATGAGAGAATAAATCAGGATTCCACTAGACTCGATAAACTTCAGGATATCATTACCAACTTGGGAACCGCTTTTTCTACCGTAAAGAATACTCCAAGTCGTCCAACTAAAATTTCCAAGCTTATGTATGTTCCTAAAAATAAGGGTGAATCCTCTAGCAAGGAAACTGCGGATCTCAAATCTATAAGTATTCATCCCAATCTTTTTGCTATCATTAAGGAAACATTTGCTACTAATGATTGTTTCAATTTTGTGCCTAGAAGTTTGATAATTGATAAAACGAAAGAAACTCTTAAGGGTGATAGATGTCTCATTAAAGAATTACCAACTAAAGATGGCAATACCTAGAGCTATCCTTGCTTATATGCCTAGCTAGGGGCGTTAAACGATAGCGCTTGTTGGGAGGCAACCCAATTTTATTTTTATTCCTTGCTCTTTGCTCCTGTTTAGTAATACATAATTTATCTAGCCTCTGTTTTGGTTGTGTTTTTTGTGTTTAATTAGTGTCTGTGCCAAGTAGAACCATTGGGAAGACTTGGGGAAAGTCTTTTTAATCTTTCTATAAAAACAGAAACTTTAGCGCTCACGAGAATTGCTGCCATTTTGTGGGGACCCCGACTCATAAGTCGTGATCACCGAATGCACGTGTACAGTGATCCGAGAGATCAATGCTCACTGAACACACAGAAGCTGAATAACAAGAGTCTTACATCCATACATACCGTATTACACAAGTAGGACCATTATGGTCAAGTCTTGAGTATAACATCGCAGCGGAAATCTTCGTCGATAACTTGGACCCATGCCATCTGCCTTAACCCTACAGGCATTCTGACTGGGAAGCGTCCTAGCTCGCATGTTCGTCACCGAGGTACTCTTCTTCATATCATGTTCTTTCATGCCTGGCCAATAAAATAACCAGTGGCAAGCCAATGAGTACTTTGAATGTACTCGCAAGCAACCCATGTTTTGGTTCAAGATACAACAATGCATGATATAGGTAAATTTTTTGCGGAAAGCTAGTTTTTGAGTGCAATGACATGTTCAACAACTCGTAAGACATGCATCAGGAGAATTCAAGTAACCAAGAGGACAGGTTACAGATATCAACACAAAGGGAGTGGGCTCCAACCCAACTCAATCATGTCAAGTCCTTTGACTTGACCCAAGTAGTTCTTCCCACACACACTGGTTTGTAAACAAGTGGACGTAGCCCAAGAGCGGTTACCCAACTGTCCTTGACCGTGGACACGGCTATTCGAATAGTTTTACACTCTGCAGAGGTTGCACACTTTACCCACAAGATCCGGGGAACTTCCGTGTCATCCACGACCCGCGGTACCTCAAGTACCCGGGGTAAGCACCCGATCACTATCTTTCCCTAGACGACACTAACATGGAGTCCACTCGATTGGTAGTAACCCCCGTGCCCAACATTTCACAACTTAAAATTGTGGAGCCTCGCTCCCATATTCATCACATACCACTGGCATGGGGTACCAACGGTGTGTCCGGTGCCCCATAAAAATGTTCTTGGCCGCCCTACCTGGCACGACCCCGTCCCGAGAGAGAGCACCAAACTCTCCCCGTCACTAGTAATGCGGGCTCCAAGCTAGTATCGGCCTAGGTAATCAATAATGCCCTTTCCCATATAAGGGTAGAGTGGTTGCGCATGTAAGGTTGGAATAACGGTCGCAACTTAAACCAATCCGTTTTGAAAAAAACAACACACACATTTGCCTCGGTACACCACTTCGTCATCAAGTGGTTACCCAACTCATCATCTCCCCCGGGCATAAGTGGCACCCGATGGGGTTTTCGAAAAGTCTTTTGAAAATACTTTGTCTCCATCACCATGCATATTCCCATCCCTTTTGCGTAGCACTACTTAGCATCCTATCTACTCCCACCGGCATAACCCTCATAAGGAGGTAGGGTCATGCACAATGCAAGTATCAACGAGGAAGTAACAGAGGCAACCCATCAAAGTGGTTACCATCTCATCATGATTCCGATGCAACACTAATAAAGTGCTATATGACATGCATAAAAAGGGTTTCATAAATATGGTCAAAGGGCTGCTTGCCTGTTTTAACAAAGTCTTCGAGGTCTTCAAATATCTCTGGTCCAACTCCAAGCATTTCGTCTACTTCGTCAACTATCGTCGAAAGCAACCATAATAAGCAACACAACAAGGCAGGAAATGAAAGTGCTCTAAAAATATTGATTTGACTTTTCTAGGACATCTCTGGTTATATGAAAATTAACCAGAGTGGTTTCATTGGAATTGGGTCAGTGGATATTTCTAAACATTTGATATGATGGAATCAAGGGGTTTATGGATTTGCAAGAGGTGTACAGAAATATTATTTTGAAAAATGAGCAAGGATACCCATTTAACAAGGCATGATTTTAGAAGCATCTAGGAGTTGGTTTCACTGGATTTGGAGTTCAAATGATTTCTCTATGAATTTGCAAAGTTGACAAATATGAAGAAATGGCTCATTATTTTATGTGGATAGAAAGTATTAATAAAAATGTTCATAAGCTAAGTTATGAACTTAGAAGCATCTAGGAATTTGAATCATGGCATTTGGATCAAATTTGAGCCCTCTGTGATTTTCTAAAGTTTATGACAGAAATGGAAAAATGAGATTTGATAATTATTTGTGAAATAGATACTTGTGGAAAAATGTGCAAATAGCACCATGAGATAGGGCATGATTTTAGAAACTACTAGAAATTTGAATCATCAAATTTGGAGGTAATATGAATATTTGGGAGATTTTACAAATTATCTGGGAAAAGAAAATAAGAAAAAGACTATACCCTTATTCTGCGCACTGGGCGAGAGATAGGCATGGGCCGGCCCAGCTGCACGCGCGCGCGGGCGGTCGACGCAGGAGGCGTACTCGGGGGAAATACGCCTTCCCCGAGCGAAGGCGTCAGCGGGCAGAGCCCGTGTCCACTTAACGAGGCGGGGCCCTCCTGTCAGGTTCGTCCTCCACCTCCCACACGGGTGTGACAGGAGACAGAGGAGGCTCTCGACGCCGGTCGTCGGTGCTACAGGGCGTCTCCGGCGATGTTCTGCCCACCGGCGTGCTCAGGGGACCCGGCCGCGTCCAACCGTGGGTGGCACGGTCGCCTAGGGGCACCGGGTCGAGCAAGGCGTCGACCGCGGCGGACGAGGCTGACGGTGGTGATGCAGCTCGACGGAACAGCCACGGGGAGGAGGGGGAGAAGCACGGGAGGGGCTCGCGGTGACGGTGTAGGTGCTCTAGTGCGGTCTAGAGGGGAGGAGGAGGAGTGGTGGGTGCGAATTTAGGCGGAGGCCGACGACAAGGCTCCGGCCATGGTGGCGGATGGAGAGCGCGAGGAGGGGAGTGGGTTGGTCCAGGGGGTCGCTGGGAGGGAGAGAGAGCGAAGGAGATCCATAGGGGGCCTGGGCGGCTTTATATAGCCGACCCATGGCTCACCATGGTCCAGTGCGCCGGCGAGGCTATTGTTGTTGCTACAGGTCACGGGGGCTCATGTGGGCGTGTCCGAGGCATTAGTGGAGGAGGTCTACGACAAGGGGAAGGGAGAGAAGGAGCGGGGAAGTGCCAGGGCATCGCGCGTGTGAGGCTGCCCATTGGAGCGCTCGGGCGGCCGGTGCGCGTGCGAGAGGAGGCAGGAGGAGGGAGAAGGAGGAGGGGTACCATGCCGTGGCATGTTGAGGACGCCAAGGAGCATCGTTGGGCGCGCTGGGGAGGCCCGAGGTGGCCGGAGGTGCTTGGCAGGGGGCGGCTACAGTGCGGGAGCGCACTGTAGCGCGCTCCAGAGCGCCCAAATGGCATGCCATGGCATTTTATATGCCTTGTGGGCGCGGCCACTAATGTCTGGTAGCTCTAGGAGGGAGTAAAGAAAGGGGAGGAAGCATTGGATGCCATGGAGGGCTACTGGAATGAGGAGGGAGGTGAGAAAGGAGAAGAATGCTGCTGTCCAGAAGGGTAAATGGGGGGTGTTTCACCCCTCAATCATTGAACTGAGGCCAGGGAAGAGTTACTGGAGATAGGAGAAGACTAGGAGGAGATGTGGTAAAAAGTTGAGCTCAAGGAGAATAGTGTAAGTGGTCAAAAAGGTGGTTTTGGAAATTTTGCAGAAGGTGTTTGTTGTAGGTTTGGGCAAGTAAATTAACTCCACTAGACATGAGAATTAACAGGATCAAGTGTCACACATAATTGAGGTTGACCACCAAGTTTGAGTCCATTTTGAGAAAGTTGCCAATGCAACTTTTGTAAACCCTAGAAATCAACAGAAATGGCTTTACCAAGATTTAGTCATGCAAATCTATTCTGCTTGATGCACCACTTGGTGTAGTGTCATCATTTGAGGATTTGAACATGTCCACAAAAATTCAGATCAAAAGGACACACTTGGCAATGTAGAGTTGTTCAAATTTGGTTCTGGACAAAAAGGGTTTTGGGGTACTTTGATCAAGATAACATTCTCTCCAACTTGTGCCATTTGGTCTAGATGCATTATTACACCATTTGAGCATGTGCACCAAGTTTGAGAGCATTTGGACATGTTTGACAGTGCAAAAATGTTCAAACTTGAAAAAGGACAGAAGTGGTTTTGAGAGGGTTTCATGGGGTTATACTATTCTCCATGACATGGTACTTGGCAAGATCATCAAAAATGTCATATGTGACATGTTAGAATTTTCTTGGATTTTTATGAAAATATTTCCTGTAGAAATATTTCAAATCCTTGAAATGAGCAGAAATGGTTTTGGGAGGTTTTGTCCAATATTTTGATCATGACCATGTGTTGAAACTCATATATATGGAAAATATATGTCCATTGAGTCTCCCTAATTTTTCTCAAATTTTTTAAAGCTTTAAAATAATTTTAACCTATTAAAGACCATTTCTGGCCTTAAGAAAAAGCCTTTAAATCAAATAGGAAAATAACTTTTAAAATTATATTTTTGTGGTTTCTGGGTATCCTATATCTAATAGGAGTCAAACATATTTTTGGAAAGATTTTTACTGCCCTGAATTAAGTACTTGCAGTACAAATCTTAATTCAGGGGTTTTTGGAAAACTAATTTTTGAAAATACTTTTTGGCCAAATTATTTTTGTAAGAAAATACTATATTGCTCTATACACATGGCATGATCATTGGTTCAAGAGTTTGGAGCAAGGAGATGAAGTATAGGAGTTGGAGGATTTATTTGATTTTTAGAGCACTTGCAAACAACAGACAAAATCCAAACAAGGCAAGGTCCAAAACACTCAAAAGTTTTTGTCAAACCACATTTTATCATGATTTATTAGCTTAAGTGTTGTGGCATGAAAATCAGGGTGTGACAGACCTACCCCCCTTACAAGAATCTCGTCCCTGAGATTCCCAGACTAGGCGCGGAAAGGAATAGGGAAACTTGGATTTGGGGTAGTCTTCACATCCTCATACTGCTTCTGCTTCCGTTTGGTGCTCCATTGAACCTTGAAGTACTCGATGGCATGGCTTCATGTTTGTCGTCCTGCTTGATCCAGATTGCAATTGGGATCTCTCGCGTAGGTCATATTGGGCTGGAGGTCGATGGCTCATGGTCGATGTCCTTGTAGAGACCGGGCTAGTTAGGAAGTTGGAAACATTTCCGGAGTGGTGTTTTGTGGAAAAACGTTGTGCACAGTGGGTGACTCAGGTGATAACTCTAGCTGGTAGCCGTCTATTCTTCGCCTTGAAGTGATCTTGGAGAGGGCCGATAAATCTTGGTGTGAGCTTCCCTTTGACATGGAAATGCTTGGTTCCTTTGAGAGAAGTGGTTTGCAGTTATGCCTGGTCTTTGATGCGGAGGTATACTTCCTGAAGATGGTGATTGGTGTAGTTCTTCCTCCTAGACATGACGATCTTCAAATGTTCCTTGACCAGCTCAACGATTCTTCTTCCGTCTTCGGGTAGACAAGTATGTTATCAAAGAAAGATGACAACTAACTTGTCCAAGCACTCCGTGAAGTCTATGGGGTACGTAAAGTGGGCTGAGGCATTGGTGATGGACGCGGTTGAGCATTGGCCAAGGTCTTATCGATCTAGAGCCAAAGCCCAAGGTCAGGATCCGACCATGTTGTGGCTTGGTAGGGCGTAAGGGTTTCAAGGATTCTAGTGTGTGAGTGAATGTTTATCAAACCATCCTTGAGCACAATTTCTGAGATGCCAATCGTTCTATCAAGTCTTCCAAACAATCACATCATGTTACCGAAAGAATCATCCCGTATAGGTCAACTCCAATCGTCACTCATGTTATTCATATCCTCATGACTCCCCGAGGGGAGGTCTAACAAAATCATATACATGTCAAGTATCCCCAAACTCATATGTATGGCTACCCCTAAAAATCCATGGGTAGAGCATATAAGCTGCTAAGCTTGAATTTAATCACCACAATCCAAGTGCTCAGTCTATTGATCCAAGGTCCATGATAAAGCATCTCTATCCTAAGGAAACACGTCGTAAGCCACTCCAAGATCTTGTTTCCTTCCTATGAATCAACTCCAATAGCCCATTAACTTCCATTAATCACTACATAATCCATTAATTCTACAAATCCAATGTCTATGGTGTCTCACACGAATCTTCTAATGTCCTATAGTCCCCAAATACTTGAAAGGGCTGTCTTTACCATAGTAAGTCCACCAATTTCCATTATCATGGTCAAGTAAACTCCAAGGTCAAGCTTATATCAACTCCGACAATTAATCCAATCTCCTAGTTTATTGTCCTCCAAGAAACATGGTATCATGATCGAGATCATCAGTCTAAATCCAATTTACTCCGAACCATGTAGAATTACTCTGCATCCATACTCCACTAGGATAACGTATTGAATCCAAATCTCATGTCCAACGAGAATTCCTATCTATTCCCCCAAGTCATTGATACAAACTCATCAAGTCATTTGTCCTCTATTCCTATATCCTCAAACTGGTCTTCCCTATGGCATCGTCAGTTCTGGTGCTATATTAGGATGATAATGTGCTTGTTCACTATGTCCACTAGTTCCATAATGAACCCAGTGTTGTGCAAGGTTTACAGAGGCTTAACTGGTTCTCTTGCAATTCTATGGGTTAAGCACATGGTTAAGGACTCGAGCTGGGGTATCTCGTGAAGTCTCGAAGGGTCTAAGAATGGGTTTCTAGTCTGGGGGTTAAACATGACTCTACGGGGTTTTACTTGGTCGAGGAGGCTGTAGAAAAGTTCTTCAGTGCTAGTTGGTCGCCGAAGTAGACTCCTTGGTGCATCTTGTCTTGCTGGTCTTCAGTTGAGGAGAGAGATGAGAGGGATAAGTAGCATAAAGGGGGATGCCTAAAGGGGGGTTCTATAGTGCAGGTGCAAACAACGGGTGGCAAAAAGGGCCAAACAAAAGAAACAAGGTAAGGAAGGTGATATAGTCGCATACTTGTTGCCTAGGGCAAAAGTGTGACCTATATCAAAACACAAACAAATAAAAACAAGCAACACACAATCATGGTTCTATTCGAACCATCATACGGACTCGACTGCGCATAGGGGGTACACGACTCATCCTACCCTAGGGGTTCTCGGACTCAGTAATCGTGCCTTGAGCCTCGTGCAGTCTTCTGAGTTTTCCTCAGGTGTTGCTACGTCTCTTGTAGTTGTTCGATGAAACGATCCAGGTTGAGCCTGAAGATCCTTCAACAACTTCTTGCCTGTTGAAGTGATGGGGTGAAGGTGGCTCCTCGTAGCAGGCATTGACTCGGTCTTCTGTTGTCTTCTTATTCATGACGATCCCGTTTTGTCTTCTAAGGCGTCGATGGTACCAGGTAGGTAATCCTTTATGCAATGACATTAACAAGGCATAGTAGAGATCCAACATGTCGGTTACGTTGATGACAACATCGACACCAAGAGCGGGGGATGAAGAGAACCGTTTTCCTGCTCACTATAGTGAGGCGGACCAAATGGCGAGGTTCTCATCCACCGGTGGTTGCCGATACAACAACGGTAGTGACAGGGTTACTCTATTAGCGATGTATATCATGATCTTGCATATCCTATGCCATGATCATCATAGGCTAACGTTGCATCATCCTGGGCAAATTCAAAGGTGTCACCGTCCTCTGGGTCTTCATGTCCTCATTCTTCAAAGGCGTATCTTCTGTTGGCATCGTCTTGCTGTGGTGTTGCCAATCTTGTGTTCAGAAGAGGTGGGTGAGTGTTTGGCAAGATGTAATCCTTCTAGGCTACCCACGAGGATTACAAGGAATCCCGTGGTCAGGGGCTTGAGGGTGCTAGCGACCGTTTGCAATAGTTTTGAAGGGAAGAGATTGATAGGGAAAGTATACCTTAGTTTTCTAAAAACTGAGAAGGGAAGAGAAGTATAGATAGTTTTGAAAACTAGTAATAGTTTTGGAAATAGTTTTACCCTAACTAACGACCATGCTAACTAAGGCTTCCTACAGTCAGGATGGCTCTGATACCAGCTCTGTGGGGACCCCGACTCATAAGTCGTGATCACCGAATGCACGTGTACAGTGATCCCAGAGATCAATGCTCACTGAACACACAGAAGCTGAATAACAAGAGTCTTACATCCATACATACCGTATTACACAAGTAGGACCATTATGGTCAAGTCTTGAGTATAACATCGCAGCGGAAATCTTCGTCGATAACTTGGACCCATGCCATCTGCCTTAACCCTACAGGCATTCTGACTGGGAAGCGTCCTAGCTCGCATGTTCGTCACCGAGGTACTCTTCTTCATATCATGTTCTTTCATGCCTGGCCAATAAAATAACCAGTGGCAAGCCAATGAGTACTTTGAATGTACTCGCAAGCAACCCATGTTTTGGTTCAAGATACAACAATGCATGATATAGGTAAAAATTTTTGCGGAAAGCTAGTTTTTGAGTGCAATGACATGTTCAACAACTCGTAAGACATGCATCAGGAGAATTCAAGTAACCAAGAGGACAGGTTACAGATATCAACACAAAGGGAGTGGGCTCCAACCCAACTCATCCATGTCAAGTCCTTTGACTTGACCCAAGTAGTTCTTCCCACACACACTGGTTTGTAAACAAGTGGACGTAGCCCAAGAGCGGTTACCCAACTGTCCTTGACCGTGGACACGGCTATTCGAATAGTTTTACACTCTGCAGAGGTTGCACACTTTACCCACAAGATCCGGGGAACTTCCGTGTCATCCACGACCCGCGGTACCTCAAGTACCCGGGGTAAGCACCCGATCACTATCTTTCCCTAGACGACACTAACATGGAGTCCACTCGATTGGTAGTAACCCCCGTGCCCAACATTTCACAACTTAAAATTGTGGAGCCTCGCTCCCATATTCATCACATACCACTGGCACGGGGTACCAACGGTGTGTCCGGTGCCCCATAAAAATGTTCTTGGCCGCCCTACCTGGCACGACCCCGTCCCGAGAGAGAGCACCAACTCTCCCCCGTCACTAGTAATGCGGGCTCCAAGCTAGTATCGGCCTAGGTAATCAATAATGCCCTTTCCCATATAAGGGTAGAGTGGTTGCGCATGTAAGGTTGGAATAACGGTCGCAACTTAAACCAATCCGTTTTGAAAAAAACAACACACACATTTGCCTTGGTACACCACTTCGTCATCAAGTGGTTACCCAACTCATCATCTCCCCCGGGCATAAGTGGCACCCGATGGGGGTTTTCGAAAAGTCTTTTGAAAATACTTTGTCTCCATCACCATGCATATTCCCATCCCTTTTGCGTAGCACTACTTAGCATCCTATCTACTCCCACTAGCATAACCCTCATAAGGAGGTAGGATCATGTACAATGCAAGTATCAACGAGGAAGTAACAGAGGCAACCCATCAAAGTGGTTACCATCTCATCATGATTCCGATGCAACACTAATAAAGTGCTATATGACATGCATAAAAAGGGTTTCATAAATATGGTCAAAGGGCTGCTTGCCTGTTTTAACAAAGTCTTCGAGGTCTTCAAATATCTCTGGTCCAACTCCAAGCATTTCGTCTACTTCGTCAACTATCGTCGAAAGCAACCATAATAAGCAACACAACAAGGCAGGAAATGAAAGTGCTCTAAAAATATTGATTTGACTTTTCTAGGACATCTCTGGTTATATGAAAATTAACCAGAGTGGTTTCATTGGAATTGGGTCAGTGGATATTTCTAAACATTTTGATATGATGGAATCAAGGGGTTTATGGATTTGCAAGAGGTGTACAGAAATATTATTTTGAAAAATGAGCAAGGATACCCATTTAACAAGGCATGATTTTAGAAGCATCTAGGAGTTGGTTTCACTGGATTTGGAGTTCAAATGATTTTCCTATGAATTTGCAAAGTTGACAAATATGAAGAAATGGCTCATTATTTTATGTGGGATAGAAAGTATTAATAAAAATGTTCATAAGCTAAGTTATGAACTTAGAAGCATCTAGGAATTTGAATCATGGCATTTGGATCAAATTTGAGCCCTTTGTGATTTTCTAAAGTTTATGACAGAAATGGAAAAATGAGATTTGATAATTATTTGTGAAATAGATACTTGTGGAAAAATGTGCAAATAACACCATGAGATAGGGCATGATTTTAGAAACTACTAGAAATTTGAATCATCAAATTTAGAGGTAATATGAATATTTGGGAGATTTTACAAATTATCTGGGAAAAGAAAATAAGAAAAAGACTATACCCTTATTCTGCGCACTGGGCGAGAGATAGGCATGGGCCGGCCCAGCTGCACAGCTGCGCACGGGCGGTCGACGCAGGAGGCGTACTCGGGGAAATAAGCCTTCCCCTAGCGAAGGCGTCAGCAGGCAGAGCCCGTGTCCACCTAACGAGGTGGGGCCCTCCTGTCAGGTTCGTCCTCCACCTCCCGCGCGGGTGTGACAGGAGATAGAGGAGGCTCTCGACGCCGGTCGCCGGCGCTACAGCGCGTCTCCGGTGATGTTCTGCCCACCGGCGTGCTCAGGGGACCCGGCCGCGTCCAACCGTGGGTAGCACGGTCGCCCAGGGGCACCGGGTCGAGCAAGGCGTCGACCGCTGCAGATGAGGCTGATGGTGATGATGCAGCTCGACGGAATAGCCACGGGGAGGAGGGGGAGAAGCACGGGAGGGGCTCGTGGTGACGGTGTAGGTGCTCTAGTGCGGTCTAGAGGGGAGGAGGAGGAGTGGTGGGTGCGAATTTAGGCGGAGGCCAACGGCAAGGCTCCGGCAATGGTGGTGGATGGAGAGCGCGAGGAGGGGATTGGGTTGGTCCAGGGGGTCTCTAGGAGGGAGAGAGAGCGAAGGAGATCCATAGGGGTCCTGGGGCGGCTTTATATAGCCGACCCGTGGCTCACTGTGGTCCAGTGCGCCGGCGAGGCTGTTGCTATTGCTGCAGGTCACGGGGGCTCATGTGGGCGTGTCCGAGCCGTTAGTGGAGGAGGTCTACAACCAGGGGAAGGGAGAGAAGGAGCGGGGAAGTGCCAGGGCATCGCGCGTGTGAGGCTTCCCATTGGAGCGCTCGGGCGGCCGGTGCGCGTGCGAGAGGAGGCAGGAGGAGGGAGAAGGAGGAGGGGTACCATGCCATGGCATGTTGAGGATGCCGAGGAGCATCGTCGGGCGCGCTGGGGAGGCCCGAGGTGGCCGGAGGTGCTTGGCAGGGGGCGGCTACAGTGCGGGAGCGCACTGTAGCGCACTCCAGAGCACCCAAATGGCATTCCATGGCATTTTATATGCCTTGTGGTCGCGGCCACTAATGTCTGGTAGCTCTAGGAGGGAGTAAAGAAAGGGGAGGAAGCATTGGATGCCATGGAGGGCTATTGGAATGAGGAGGGAGGTGAGAAAGGAGAAGAATGCTGCTGTCCAGAAGGGTAAATGGGGGGTGTTTCACCCCTCAATCATTGAACTGAGGCTAGGGAAGAGTTACTGGAGATAGGAGAAGACTAGGAGGAGATGTGGTAAAAAGTGGAGCTCAAGGAGAATAGTGTAAGTGGTCAAAATGGTGATTTTTGAAATTTGACAGAAGGTGTTTGATGTAAGTTTGGGCAAGTAAATTAACTCCACTTGACATGAGAATTAACAGGATCAAGTGTCACACATAATTGAGGTTGACCACCAAGTTTGAGTCCATTTTGAGAAAGTTGCCAATGCAACTTTTGTAAACCCTAGAAATCAGCAGAAATGGCTTTACCAAGATTTAGTCATGCAAATCTATTCTCCTTGATGCACCACTTGGTGTAGTGTCATCATTTGAGGATTTGAACATGTCCACAAAAATTCAGATCAAAAGGACACACTTGGCAATGTAGAGTTGTTCAAATTTGGTTCTGGACAGAAAGGGTTTTGGGGTACTTTGATCAAGATAACATTCTCTCCAACTTGTGCCATTTGGTCTAGATGCATTATTACACCATTTGAGCATGTGCACCAAGTTTGAGAGCATTTGGACATGTTTGACAGTGCAAAAATGTTCAAACTTGAAAAAGGACAGAAGTGGTTTTGAGAGGGTTTCATGGGGTTATACTATTCTCCATGACATGGTACTTGGCAAGATCATCAAAAATGTCATATGTGACATGTTAGAATTTTCTTGGATTTTTATGAAAATATTTCTTGTAGAAATATCTCAAATCCTTGAAATGAGCAGAAATGGTTTTGGGAGGTTTTGTCCAATATTTTGATCATGACCATGTGTTGAAACTCATATATATGGAAAATATGTGTCCATTGAGTCTCCCTAATTTTCTCAATTTTTTTAAAGCTTTAAAATAATTTTAACCTATTAAAGACCATTTCTGGCCTTAAGAAAAAGCCTTTAAATCAAATAGCAAAATAACTTTTAAAATTATATTTTTGTGGTTTCTGCGTATCCTATTTCTAATAGGAGTCAAACATATTTTTGTAAAGATTTTTACTGCCCTGAATTAAGTACTTGCAGTACAAATCTTAATTCAAGGGTTCTTGGAAACTAATTTTTGAAAATACTTTTTGGCCAAATTATTTTTGTAAGAAAATACTATATTGCTCTATACACATGGCATGATCATTGGTTCAAGAGTTTGGAGCAAGGAGATGAAGTATAGGAGTTGGAGGATTTATTTGATTTTTAGAGCACTTGCAAACAACAGACAAAATCCAAACAAGGCAAGGTCCAAAAAACTCAAAAGTTTTTGTCAAACCACATTTTATCATGATTTATTAGCTTAAGTGTTGTGGATTGAAAATCAGGGTGTGACACATTTTTATTTGGGGTTCCATAACTTGCGTTAGCTACAGATTACTACATACTGTTCTGTTTTTGACAGATTCTATTTTTCTTGTGTTGTTTGCTTATTTTGATGAATCTATGGCTAGTAAAATAGTTTATAAACCATATAGAGAAGTTGGAATACAGTAGGTTTAACACCAATATAAATAAAATATGAGTTCATTAGAGTAACTTGAAGTGGTCTTTTGTTTTCTTTCACTAACGGAGCCCACGAGATTTTCTACTTTAAGTTTTGTGTTCTGAAGTGTTCAAGTATTGGGTAAAAGATTTGATGGGTTATGGACAAGGAGTGGCAAGAGCCTAAGCTTGGGGATGCCCATGGCACGCCAAGATAATCTACGAACACCTAAAAGCCAAAGCTTGGGGATGCCCCGGAAGGCATCCCCTCTTTCCTGTATTTCCATCGATAACTTTACTTGGAGCGATATTTTTATTTACCACATGATATGTGTTTTGCTTGGAGCGTCTTGTATTATTTGAGTCTTTATTTGTTAGTTTTACACAATCATCCTTGCTATACACACCTTTGAGAGAGACACACATGATTCGAAAATTGTTAGAATACTCTTTGTGCTTCACTTATATCTTTTGAGTTATATAGTTTTTGCTCTAGTGCTTCACTTATACCTTTTAAGAGCACGGTGGTGGACTTGTTTTATAGAAACTATTGTTCTCTCATGCTTCACTTAGATTATTTTGAGAGTCCTACAAAACAGCGTGTTAATTTGCTTTAATTATGTTAGGCATTCATGATTAATAAAAAAATCTTATGAGTGTGTTGAATACTATGAGAAGTTTGATACTTGATAATTGTTTTGAGATATGGAGATGGTGATATTAGAGTCATGCTAGTTGAGTAGTTGTGAATTTGAGAAATGCTTGTGTTGAAGTTTGTGATTCCTGTAGCATGCATGTATGGTGAACCGTTATGTGAATAAGTTGGAGCATGAATTATTTATTGATTGTCTTCCTTATGAGTAGTGGTCGGGGACAAGCGATGGTCTTTTCCTACCAATCTATCCCCCTAGGAGCATGCGCATAGTACTTTGCTTCGATAACTAATAGATTTTTTGCAATAAGTATGTGAGTTCCTTATGACTAATGTTGAGTCCATGGATTATACGCACTCTCACCCTTCCCTCATTGCTAGCCTCTCTAATACCGCGCACCTTTCGCCGGTATCATACACCCACCATATACCTTCCTCAAAACAGCCACCATACCTACCTATCATGGCATTTCCATCTCCATTCCGAGATATATTGCCATGCAACTTTCCACCGTTCTGTTTACTATGACACTCTCCATCATTATCATATTGCTTTGCATGATCATGTAGTTGACATTTCAGTTGTGGCAAAGCCACCGTTCATAATTATTTCATACAAATCACTCATGCATCATTGCTATCCCGGTATACTACTGGAGGCATTCATATAGAGTCATACTTTATTCTAGTATCGAGTTGTAATCATTGAGTTGTAAATAAATAGAAGTGTGATGATCATCATTCATAGAGTATTGTACCAAAAAAAAGGGAGAAAGGCCAAAAGAAAAAAAGGGGGCCCAAAATAATAATAATAATAAGGGACAATACTACTATCCTTTTTCCACACTTTTGCTTCAAAGTAGCACCATGATCTTCATGATAGAGAGTCTCCTATGTTATCACTTCCATATACTAGTGGGAAATTTCCATTATAGAACTTGTCTTGTATATTCCAATAATGGGCTTCCTCAAAATGCCCTAGGTCTTCGTGAGCAAGCACGTTGGACGCACACCCACTTGGTTTCTTTTGTGGAGCTTTCATATACTTATAGCTCTAGTGCATCCGTTGCATGGCAATCCCTACTCACTGACATTGATATCTATTAATGGGCATCTCCATAGCCCGTTGATACGCCTAGTTGATGTGAGACTATCTTCTCCCTTTTTGTCTTCTCCACAACCACCATTCTATTCCACATATAGTGCTATGTCCATGGCTCACGCTCATGTATTGCATGAAGATTGAAAAAGTTTGAGAACACCAAAAGTATGAAACAATTGCTTGGCTTGTCATCGGGTTTGTGCATGATTTAAATACTTTGAGTGCTGAACATGGAGCATAGCCAGACTATATGATTTTTTAGGGATAACTTTCTTTGGCCATGTTATTTTGAAGAGACATAATTGCTTAGTTAGTATGCTTGAAGTATTATTATTTCTATGTCAATATTAAACTTTTTTCTTGAATCTTTCGAATTTGAATATTCATACCAGAATTAAGAGAATTACATTGAAATTATGCCAAGTAGCATTCCACATCAAAAATTCTGTTTTTATCATTTACCTACTCGAGGACGAGCAGGAATTAAGCTTGGGGATTCTTGATACGTCTCCAACGTATCTATAATTTTTGATTGTTCCATGCTATATTATATTCTATTTTGGACATTATTGGGCTTTATTATACAATTTTATATTATTTTGGTGAATAACCTATTAACCAGAGGCCCAACCCAGAATTGCTGTTTTTTTCCTATTTCAGAGTTTCGCAGAAAAAGAATATCAAATGGAGTCCAAATGGAGTGAAACCTTTGGGAACATGATTTTCGGAACGAACATGATCTAGAGGACTTGGACCCTATGTCAAGACATCAACTAGGAAGGCACGAGGTAGGGGGGCGCACCCACCCCCTCCCCCCCTAGGCGTGCCCTCCATCCTCGTGGGGCCCATGTTGCTCCACCGACGTACTCCTTCCTCCTATATATACCTACGTACTCCCAAACTACCAGATATGGAGCCAAAACCCTAATTCCATCGTCGTAACTTTCTGTATCCACGAGATCCCATCTTGGGGCCTGTTTCGGAGCTCCGCCGGAGGGGGCATCGATCACGGAGGGCTTCTACATCAACACCATAGCCTCTCCGATTAAGTCTGAGTAGTTTACTTCAGACCTTCGGGTCCATTGTTATAGCTAGATGGCTTCTTCTCTCTTTTTGGATCTCAATACAAAGTTCTCCCACTCTCTTGTGGGGATATATTCGATGTAATCTTCTTTTGCGGTGTGTTTGTTGAGATCGATGAATTGTGGGTTTATGATCAAGTTTATCTATGAACAATATTTGAATCTTATCTGAATTCTTTTATGTATGATTGGTTATCTTTGCAAGTCTCTTCGAATTATCCATTTGGTTTTGCCTACTAGATTGATCTTTCTTGCAATGGGAGAAGTGCTTAGCTTTGGGTTCAATCTTGCGGTGTCCTTTCCCAGTGACAGTAGGGGCAGCAAGGCACGTATTGTATTGTTGCTATCGAGGATAACACGATGGGGTTTATATCATATTGCATGAGTTTATCCCTCTACAGCATGTCATCTTGCTTAAAGCGTTACTATGTTCTCTTGAACTTAATAATCTAGATGCATGTTGGATAGCGGTCGATGCATGGAGTAATAGTAGTAGATGCAGGCAGGAGTCGGTTTACTTGTCTCAGACGTGATGCCTATATACATGATCATACCTAGATATTCTCATAACTATGCTCAATTGTGTCAATTACTCAATAGTAATTTGTTTACCCACCGTAATACTTATGCTCTCGAGAGAAGCCACTAGTGAAACCTGTGGCCCTCGGGTCTATTTTCCATTATATTAATCTTCCATCTACAGGCTATTTTCCTTTTCCGTTTATTTGGCTTTCTTTACTTTGCATCTTTATCATAAAAATACCAAAAATATTGTCTTATCATATCTATCAGATCTCACTTTCGTAAGTGACCGTGAAGGGATTAACAACCCCTTTAATGCGTTGGTTGCGAGGATTTTATTTGTCTGTGTAGGTGCGAGGGACTCGTGCGTGGCCTCCTACTGGATTGATACCTTGGTTCTCAAAAACTGAGGGAAATACTTACGCTACTTTGCTGCATCACCCTTTCCTCTTCAGGGGAAAACCAACGCAGTGCTCAAGAGGTAGCATCGGTGTTAGTTTTGGTGACGAGTCTCATGAGTTTAATTTTTCCAAGGTTAGTAGAAAGCTTCATGAAAAAGAATTGCCAAGTAAAGATGAATTAATGGGTCTATCTTCTATTGTTGTACCACCTACTGATCCTTTAGAACAATATTTGCTAGACCATGAAAATGATTTACATATGCATGAATGAAATGAAATAGATAAGATTTTCTTTGAACAACGTCCTCTGCTTAAACATAAGTTGCCTATTGAAACTCTAGGAAGTCCTCCTCCACCTAAAGGTGATCCTGTGTTTGAATTAAAACAGTTACCACACACTTTGAAATATGCTTATCTTGATGAAAAGAAGATATATCCTATTATTATTAGTGCTAACCTTTAAGAACATGAAGAAGAAAGATTACTGAAAGTTCTAAGGAAGCTCTGAGCTGCTATTGGATATATTTTTGATGATTTAAAGGGAATTAGTCCCACTCTATGTCAGCACAAAATTAATATGGAACCTGATGCTAAACCTGTTGTTGATCACCAACGTCGGTTAAATCCAAAAATGAAGGAAGTGGTAAGAATGGAAGTCTTAAAACTTTTGGAAGCAGGTATGATCTATCCTATAGCTAATAGTAGATGGGTGAGTCATGTTCATTGTGTCCCTAAGAAAGGAGGTATAACTGTTGTTCCTAATGATAAGAATGAACTTATTCCACAAAGAATTGTTACAGTCTATACAATGGTAATTGATTTTAGAAAATTAAACAAAGCAACTAGAAAAGATCATTACCCTCTGCCTTTCATTAATCAAATGCTTGAAAGATTATCTAAGCACACACATTTTTGCTTCCTTGATGGATATTCTGTTTTTTCACAAATACCTCTTTCTCAACCTGATCAAGAAAAGACCAATTTTACTTGTCCCTTTGGAACCTATGCTTATAGACGTATGCCTTTCGGTTTATGTAATGCACCTGCTACTTTTCAAAGATGTATGACTGCTATATTCTCTGACTTTTGTGAAAAGATTGTTGAGGTTTTCATGGATGATTTCTCCGTATATGGGAAGTCTTTTGATGATTGTTTAAGCAATCTTGATCGAGTTTTGTAGATATGTGAAAAAATAAATCTTGTCTTGAATTGGGAGAAGTGCCACTTTATGGTTAATGATGGCATCGTCTTGGGTCATAAATTTTTTGAAAGAGTTATTGAAGTGGACAAAGCAAAGGGTGATGCACTTGAGAAAAATGCCATGTCCTAAAGATATCAAAGGTATTTGTAGTTTCCTAGGTCATGCTGGTTTCTATAGGAGATTTATCAAAGACTTTTCTAAAATTTCTAGGCCTCTTATAAATCTTTTGCAGAAGGATGTTCCTTTTGTTTTTTATGATGATTGTTTAGAAGCCTTCGAAACACTCAATAAAGCCTTAATTTCTGCACCTATTGTTCAACCAGCTGACTGGAACCCTTTTGAAATTATGTGTGATGCTAGTGACTATGCTGCTGGTGCTGTTCTAGGACAAAGAGTTGATAAGAAACTAAATGTTATTCATTATGCTAGTAAAACTCTATACAATGCACAAAGAAATTATGCTACAACTGAAAAAGAATTTCTAGCAGTGGTGTTTTCTTGTGATAAATTTAGATCTTACATTGTTGATTCAAAAGTAATTGTTCATACTAATCATGCTGCTATTAAATATTTATGGAAAAGAAAGATGCTAAACCTAGAATTATTCGATGGGTTCTCTTGCCACAAGAATTTGATTTACATATCACTGATGGAAATGGAGCCGAGAACCCCGTAGCTGATAGCTTGTCTAGGCTTGAAAATGTGCTTAATGACCCACTACCTATTGACGATAGTTTTCCTGATGAGCAGTTAGCTGCAATAAATGTTTATCATAACACCCCTTGGTTTGCTGACTATGCTAATTATATTGTTGCTAAATATTTACCATCTAGCTTTACATACCAACAAAAAAAACCTTCTATGACTTAAGACATTACTTTTGGGATGACCCACATCTTTATAAAGAAGGAGCAGATGGCATTATTAGACGTTGTGTACCTGAGCATGAACATGGACAAATTCTACTGAAATGTCACTCCGAAGCTTATGGAGGACATCATGCCAGAGATAGAACTGCTCACAAGGTGTTGCAATCTGGATTTTATTGGCCTACTCTCTTCAAGGATGCATGTAAGTTCATCTTATCTTGTGATGAATATCAAAGAATAGGTAATATCGGTAAGAGTCAAGAAATGCCAATGAACTATTCACTTGTTGTTGAACCATTTGATGTTTGGGGATTTTATTACATGGGACCTTTTCCTTCCTCTAATGGGTATACACATATTTTGGTTGCTGTTGATTATGTTACTAAATGGGTAGAAGCTATTCCAACCAGTAGTTCTGATCACAACACCTCTATTAAAGTGCTTAAGGAAGTTATTTTCCCAAGGTTTGGAGTCCCTAGTTATTTAATGATTAATGGTGGTTCACACTTTATTCATGGTGCTTTCCGTAAAATGCTTGCCAAGTTTGATATTAACCATAGAATTGCATCACCTTATCATCCTCATTTTAGGGGTCAAGTTGAACTTAGCAACAGAGAAATAAAATTAATTTTGCAAAAGACTGTTAATAGGTCCAGGAAGAATTAGTCTAAGAAATTAGATCATGCACTTTGGGCTTATAGAACATCATATAAAAATCCTATGGGTATGTCTCCTTATAAAATGGTTTATGGAAAAGCTTGTCATTTGCCTCTTGAGTTAGAACACAAAGTATATTGGGCAATCAAAGAGCTTAACTATGATTTCAAACTTGCTGGTGAAAAGAGGTTATTTGATATTAGCTCATTCGATGAATGGAGAACCCAAGCTTATGAAAATGCAAAATTATTCAAAGAAAAAGTTAAAAGATGGCATCACAAAAGAATCCAAAAGCTTGAGTTTAAAGTCGGAGAATATGTTCTTTTATACAACTCTCCTTTCAGATTTTTTGCAGGAAAACTCCTCTCAAAATGGGAAGGCCCCTACATTATCGAGGAGGTTTACCGGTCTGGAGCCATAAAAATAAATAATGCCGAAGGTACTAACCTAAAGGTCGTCAATGGGCAACGAATAAAACATTATATCTTAGGTACGTCCATTAATGTTGAAAGTAATATTATCCAAACTTTGACACCGGAAGAACACATAAAAGAGTCCTTCCGGAACACTCCAGAATCATGAAAATAAGGAGTACGTGATACGGTAGGTAAACGTACCTGAAAAAATCGCAAAAATATGTTTTTGTCAGTTTTGGAATATTTAGAAAAATAGGAAAATAAGAAACTACTAGGAAGCTTGCCTGGCGCGCCCAGGTGGGTTGGGCCCACCTGGGACACCTTTCGGACTCCGTTTTTCTTCCGTTTCCTTGTCCCCCAAGATAAAAAATCTAGATATACTTCCCGAACCTGTTAACCACCGTATCGTGGAGAAATCCTCTATTCTCTTTTATTGTTGTTTTCTGCCAAATCCCATCTACCATGGCCGGCTCAAGCTCCTTCAAGGACAAGTTCTTCAACAACGTCATCAACCCATATCTGCGGGAGGTGGTGCAGCACCCTCAGGCCATCCAGATGCATGAGGGGGTGCTTCACCTTCGCGGTGTGCCATGTCCCAAGGGGACGGGAACCGTGGATGCCAGACTTGAAGCTATGGAACAAGATGTCTTCCGGTGCAAGGGGATGGTGGAACATGGACTCAATGCCAACCTCATGATCACGGACCTCTCCCGTGATCTCAAGGTGGATGGAAAGACCATGAAGGACATCGTCTTCACCCTCAACGAGCAAATCAACTTCCTCCAAAGCCAGATCTATGACCTCCAAAACCTGGTCTTTGAATATGAGGCGAGGTTTAAAGGTATGAGTTTGGCTGCTAGTTGCAGGACCCGTGAGACTCACTCCTCTTCTTATGATGGTGGACCACTGCCATGGAAATCCGAGGACAAGATTTCTTCACCACCACCTTCTTCTTCATCACCAAGGGAGAATTGAGTATTGGGTATGGGCACTCCCCTTGGCTTTCTCTAAGCTTGGGGGAGGTGCCCGGTATCGTATCATCCCACTATCTTTTTGCCTTTACTTATTTTAGTTCAATCTTTTGCTTTAGATGAATAAAAGTTTAGTTTGATCCTTTCTTTTCAAGAGTTTGCTTAGTGATCTATCCTTGTAATCGTGTGCAAGATATATAATAAAGTTTGTTTGAGTTTTTGCCTTCTTTACTTTCATGTTGCAATAAAAAGAAAGGAAATAATAAAAAGAAAGGAAATAAATCAAAAAGATCATATAACAATCTTATGGTAGGTGATGACACCACATAAGGAAAAGTATAAGTAGAAAATTCTATTAGAGATTGACAAACATAGCATTAGTCAATGATGCAACTCATGAAAGAATTAATAAGGGGAAGAGAAGATTCACATATAAATATACTATCCTAGAAATCTTTTGTGATTGTGAGCCCTCATCAAAATATTATATGCCAAAATTGTTGATGTTGGACAAGGAAGAGAACTTAATGGTTTATGTTTGTTTATATTCACACAGAAGTCATATTGTCATGGATCCTTTAACATGTGGTGCTTGCCCCTATCTTTGCTAGACAAAAATTCCACACTAAGTACATATACTACTTGTGCATCCAAATACCCTTAAACCCCAAATCTTATTTTCAAGTGTCCACCATTCCTACCTGGGGATTGAGCAAGATCCCTCAAGTAAGTTGTCATCGGTGCAAAAAGGCAATAAAAATTGCCTCTAAAAGTGTGAGATCATTTAGTGTAAGAGAAAATTGAGCGTTGCCCGAACTTGTGGCAGTGAAGAATAAAAGCGACATACTGCATAATAAAGGTCGCTATCACAAGGGGCAATGCAACGTGACGTTCTTTTGCACTAAGGGGTTGAGCATACAAAAAATAAGCGTGTGGAAACCTCTGCTTCCCTATGCGAAGGGCCTATCTTTTACTTTTATATAAATAGTCAAAGTTTTCCTTCTATTCCTAAGCACGCGGACATGTTTTTTGATTTTCGCTTGAGGACAAGCGAGGTCTAAGCTTGGGGGAGTTGATACATCCATTTTGCATCATGTTTTCCTACTGTTATTCATGATGTTTTTATCCATAATAATGCTTTTTGAGTAATTCTAATGCCTTTTCTCTCATAATATGCAAGGTACACACAAAGAGGGAGAATTCTGGCAGCTGGAAATCTAGACCTGGAAAACCTATGTCAGGCCACCTATTCTACACAACTCCAAACAAGCTAAAACTTCATTGAGATTTTTTATCCAATATATAATGATTGTTGGAGCAAATAACTACCAGAGGGGGCCCACCAGGTGGGCACAACCCACCTGGGCGCGCCGGGGAGCCCGGGCGTGCCCTGGTGGGATGTGCTCACCCAGGCCCACCTCCGCTGCCCATCTTCTGGTATATAAGTCATTTTGACCTAGAAAAATAAGGAGAGGACTTTCAGGATGGGACACCGTTGTCTCGAGGAGGAACTTGGGCAGTAGCACTTTTGCCCTCCGGCGGAGCGATTCCGCTGGGGGAACTTCCCTCCAGGAGGGGGAAATCATCATCATCATCACCAACAACTCTCCCATCTCAGGCAGGGCAATCTCCATCAACATCTTCAACAACACCATCTCATCTGAAACCCTAGTTCATCTCTTGTGTTCAATCTTGTTACCGAAACTATAGATTGGTGCTTGTGGGTGACTAGTAGTGTTGATTACATCTTGTACTTGATTACTATATGGTTTATTTGGTGGATGATTATATGTTCAGATCCAATATGTTATTTAATACCCCTCTGATCTTGAGCATGATTATCGTTTGTGAGTAGTTACTTTTGTTTTTGAGGTCACGGGAGAAGTCATGTTGCAAGTAATCATGTGAACTTGATATGTGTTTGATATTTTTATAGTATGTATGTTGTAATTCCTTTAGTGGTGTCATGTGAACGTAGACTACATGAAACTTCACCATATTTGGGCCTAAGGGAATGCATTGTGGAGTAACAATTAGATGATGGGTTGTGAGAGTGACAGAAGCTTAAACTCCAGTTTATGCGCTATTCCGTAAGGGACCGATTGGATCAAAAAGTTTAATGCTATGGTTAGAATTTATTCTTAATACTTTTCTCGTAGTTGCGGATGCTTGCGGGAGGGTTAATCATAAGTAGGAGGTTTGTTCAAGTAAGAACAGCACCAAAGCACCGGTCCACCCACATATCAAATTATCAAAGTAGCAAACATAAATCGAACCAACATGGTGAAAGTGACTAGATGAAATTCCCTTGTACCCTGAAGAACGCTTTGCTTATCATAAGAAACCGTTTTGGCCTGTCCTTTGCCTCAAAAGGATTGGGCTGCCTTCCTGCACTTTTGTTACTACTATCATTAATTGCTCGTTACAAATTACCTTGCTATCATACTACTCTCCTACTTATAATTTCAGCACTTCCGAACCATGTGAGTCCACGGATGCCGAACATGATCGTTTATCGATCTTCGAGTTCAGCATCGCAGAAATCTTCCAGCACTCACCCTTGGGCGACGTGCTAAGCTCATTAAAGAACCTGTCCTTGACGGGGGACTCACAGCCGAACTATATTCGGTTCGAACTAGAAGCTGATGATAGGGAATTTCGCTCCCCACCCGCCACCCACTTTATAGCCACTGTCGAAGACTTAACCGACATACTTGATTACGACTTCGATGACATCGGCGGTATGGACGACGATGCCGGAGAAGAAGAGGCCCAGGACCCGCCGTTCATCGGAGGCTGGACTGCCACTTCCTCGTACGGTGTGTACATGGTGGATGCACCAAAGGAGAATAGCGGCGATGACAAAGAAGACCTAGTTGAGGATAAAACCTCCTGAGATACAATCGAAATGCCGGCGTCAGCAGTGCCGCTCTAAGTCACGCCGCAGTAAAGATAGCAACACCGGCACAGGAGAAGACAACACTCCGAAAATGCCGAAGACAACGAAGACCCCGTTGACGCAGCTACCGAACGGGATGAACGGGAAGATGGACAGGTTATCCCTCGTTGACAGGCCACGCACGAGGACTCGGAGGACAGTAATTATCTTCCGCTCTCCTAGGATGAGGCGAGCCTAGGCACCAAGGATTTCATCGTGTCGCTTCAAGCTCCAGCTAATAGCCACTGCAAGGAGCCTGAAAAAGAAGCAACATCAGCTTTGAGCTGACCAAGATCTGCTCAACGATAAGTGGACCGACGTCCTAGCAGCGGAAGAATACAGCCTCAAGCGCCTATCCAAAATCTACCCAAAGCTCAAATTACTGCCTCAGTTCTACGATGAGGCACCGGAATACATACCACCATCGCGCAATGCGGCTGACCGACCACCACGTGGACGGGACAAAGCGGCAACTCAAGCCAAACACCAGCCCACCCCGCCTCATCGCAAAGGCAGAGGTAAATCAGCTCACGGTCATACATATGACCTTTGACATGACCTAAACAATAAAGCAGGATATACCCGATCGATTTACGGATCGCGAGGACGTTCCTCGACATGTTATGATGTCTACCTATTCGGACGTGACAAACCTTGTCACACCCGAGCCGACAACCGTAGATGGACTCCATCGGAGCTACGTCACGACGCGACCCGATATAGAGGCGCCGCACACCCTCTTTGCTTCACTGATAAAGTAATGGATCACGAATTCCTCGATGGGTTCAAACCCGTTAACATTGAATCATACGACGGAACAACCGACCCCGCGGTATGGATCGAGGATTTTATTCTCCATATCCACATGGCCCGTGGAGACGACCTCCACGCTATCCTACCTCCCACTAAAGCTCAAAGGGCCAGCTCGGCACTGGTTAAATAGCCTGCTTCAAAATTCTATCGGCAGCTGGGAGGACTTGGAAGAAGCCTTCCTCGACAACTTCCAAGGTGCATATGTCCGGCCAGCACACGCCGATGATTTGAGCCACATAGTCCAACAACCAGGAGAGTCAGCCAGGAAATTTTGGACTAGGTTTGTAACCAAAAAGAACCAGATCGTCGACTGTCTGGATGCCGAAGGCCTAGCGGCCTTTAAACATAGCATCCGCGATGAATGGCTCGCCCGCCACCTCGGCCAAGAAAAGCCGAAATCTATGGCAGCCCTCACGGCACTCATGACCCGCTTTTGCGTGGGTGAGCATAGTTGGTTGGCTTGTAGCAAAAACACCGCCAGTGAGGCAGGCCCCTCTGACGTTAAGAACCGCAACGTCAAGCTCCGACGCAGCAAACACAAACACCAAAGCAATGACGATAACACCGATGACACTGCTGTTAATGCCGGATTCAGCGGCCCCAAGTCCGGTCAGTGGAAAAAGCCATATAAAAGAAACAATCAGGGACCATCCAGCATGGACCGCATACTCGACCGTCCGTGCCAAATCCATGGCACCCCAGACAACCAGCCAACCATACCAACAGAGATTGCTAGGTTTTTCAGCAAGCCGGCAAGTTAAATGCCGAAAACAAGGAAAAGGGATCGCAGAGCAAGGATGACGATGAGGAGCCCGTGCAGCCAAACACAGGGGGACAGAAGAAGTTTCCCCCTCAGGTCAAAACAGTGAACATGATATATGCTACACACATCCCCAAGAGGGAGCGCAAGCGCACACTCATGGACGTCTATGCGGTAGAGCTAGTCGCCCCAAAATTCAATCCATGGCCATCATGCCCCATCACTTTTGATCGTCGAGATCATCCGACTAGTATCCAGCATGGCGGATCAGCCGCACTAGTCCTAGACCCAATCATTGATGGATTCCACCTAACGCGAGTCCTCATGGACGGTGGCAGCATCCTCAATCTGTTGTTTCATGATACAGTGCGCAAAATGGGCATTAACCCATCACGGGTCAAGCCCACAAATACTGCCTTTAAAGGAGTCATACCAGGCGTAGAGGCCCGCTGTACGGGCTCAATCGAACTAGAGCTTGTCTTTGGATCTCCGGACAACTTCCGTAGCGAGGAGTTAATCTTTGACATCGTCCCCTTTCGCAGCGGCTATCACGCACTGCTAGGACGAACCACATTTGCTCGATTCAGTGCGGTACCTCACTACGCTTATCTCAAGCTCAAGATGCCCGGACCATGTGGTGTCATAACAGTCAATGGAAATACAGAACTCTCCCTCCGTACCGAGGAGCATACCTCGGCCTTAGCAGCAGAAGTACAGCGCAGCCCTTTCTAGCAGAACCTTAATTCGGCGGCCAAGCCCCCAGACACCATTAAGAGAGTCCGGACTATCCTACAGCAAGACAGCCCGACTCCTCAAGATCTTAACTAGCAATTTAGCCTCCGTCCAGTCCCAATCAAACGGCAGCATTTGTACCACGTGTACATAACTACACACTCAAACTTCCATGGGCATCGATGGAGGCATAGCTAGCTCGTGATCCATAGTGCGGCTCGACCAACCCTAGGATTCGAACACCTTCACTTTTCCTTTTCATTTCGGGTTTTTCTCTTTTCGAGGTTTCTTCTGACAACCCGTTTGTCAGACACACCAAGGAGGCAAGGAGCTCTAGCGTACAAGGAAATCCCCAGGTGATCTCTGCTAATGATTGCTATACCTGTTTTACATACCCGCACATAGCTCGCTCTCGGTCATGGCATGTTAAATAGCCTTACTTTCTTATCACATTACTTGTACAAGTACGCCTCGACGTATTAATCACATTACAAATGGTAAATAAATGGTAGCGTCAGCTTATTACTTAATTTTCCCTTTTCTCCTTACCTTCGTATTTATTACTAATTGCACACGTACACTCTGGTACATATTACTTCACCAGGGGCTTTCGCGCCCCACAGTACGACAATAAAGTCCGAACACATTTTTCAGTCCAGTTCGGCACCCCAAACTTATAGCATTATATGCATCGGCTCCGAATCATGTCTTTGGTCAATAGTTGGGTTGCTCGACTCCTGTGCTTACTACCTTACGTTCTGCTATATCGACTAGGGTAGTAAAGGGAGAACTACTGCGATTGTGTCCCGGTTCTTCCGGATGAGCGCCTCAGTAGAGAAAGCCGAAAACTGATTGTCATGATGCAATGCGAGCCGGTCAGTTGTTCGAGAGGTTTCAAATCCTTAGAGATTTTTTCTGCTTTATGTGAGGAATCGGTTTCTTATCCAATCAGGTGCGTGCAATGCTCCATGTTCGGTCTTCCGAATACAAGGGGCTTCGCCAAAATTCTCATTGTCAAACTCCTATGGCTAAGTGAGGGCGATAAAGGTCGTATAGTCTGATTGCCTTGTTCGTTGTGCTAAACACCTCCTTTAAGGACCAGAATATGGAGTAAAGAGTGTTTAGATTTATCCCGAACACCCATGTACTATCTACATGGGGGTAGAAGCCGACGACTGGTCTACCCTCAGATTTCATAAACGGTCACAAAGGAGGTAAAATTTTAAAATCAAAAGCATTATATTACATAACATCATTGTTCCATATTACAGGACAGGATAATATGAATGTTTTCATGGGAATATAATATCCTTCGTACATTGCTCCTCCACAAGGCGGGATCCCTCCAGGACACCATCAAAATATAACTCGGGTCGGCGATGCTCCTTGCCCTCAGGCGGCCCCTCGGTCATTAGCTTATTGGCATTCATCTTCGCCCAATGCGTCTTGACGCGGGCAAAGGCCATCCGTGCACCTTCGATACAGACTGGCCGCTTCATAACTTCAAGCCGTGGGCAGGCACCCTCAAGCCGCTTCACCAATCCAAAGTAGCTGCTGGGCATGGGCTCGGCAGGCCATAGTTGGACTATTAGGTCCTTCATGGCTATCTCGGCTGCCTTGTGCAACTCGACCAGCTGTTTTAGCAAGTCGCTGAAGGGCACCGATGTTCTAGTCCAAGGTATTGAGACTAGAACAACTTCTCCGTAGAACTCCCTTCTTCGGCTCGGTAGAACTCGGCAGCATCCGCTATGCTGCGCGGCAAATCCATAAACGCCCCTGGAGAGCTCCAAATTCGGGTAAGTAAAAGGAACGTTTCCTTCGCAGACTTGCTTAGCATAACGAAAGCCTTACCCGCGGCGATCTTCTTGGCTGCCTGGATTTCCTCAAGGGCGCTCTGGGCTTCGGCTCGGGCATCTTGCGCGCTCTGGAGTGCCTTCGCAAGTTCGGACCCTTGCATCTTAGAATCACGCTCCAGGGACTCGTACTTCTTGACGGCGTCCTGGAGCTCTTGCTAGACCTCACTGATCTAGGCCTCGTGCTTCTCACGCACGGCGTGTTCCTTGGTTGCTTTGTCCTCGGCCTTGGCTAATGCCTTCTTGAGGGCCGCCACCTCGGTCATGGCCCCTAATATAGTTCATGCCACTTTAGTCAACACGAACCATTCATCCTTCCTAAATATACAGGTTACTGCATACCTTGGTTGTCCTGCAGCTGCTTCTTATGAGGACGAGCTCTTTCTCGGCCCGCTCCAGGTTCTGCTTCATTCTGGAGACCTCCGCAGTATGAGCGGCAGCAGCCAACAGTGACGCCTACTTATTCACATAGACATCTTATGTTAGACTCGTGCTAAAATTATTTTGATCCTCTGTTCGGCTTTTCCTTTCCGGACACTGAACAGAGCATCAGGGGCTACTATCTACACTGTGATATCCTTTCTACAATTACATTACTTACCTCAAAGCCTGTTAAAAGGCTAGCGCAGGCTTCGGTCAGTCCAGTTTTGGCGGACTGAACCTTCTCGATTACCGTGCCCATAAGGACATGGTGCTCATCCACAATGGAAGTGCCTCGCAGCGCTTCCAACAGATTATTCGGTGCCCCGGGTTGGAAAGGGGTCACCGGCGGAATACGCATACCCCCTTGTTTCGAAGGAGGTTGTGTGCCGGATTCAGGAGCCACATTGGTCTCCGGAATCGAACCCGACTGAGGGTTGGACTGAACACGACCCTCCTCACCACCAGTCTCCATGGGGATCAGCTCTCGCTGATGTCCGGCGACGGAGGCATCGCCTTTTGGTGCCTCCTAAGCCTCTCCCCGGCCCAGGAAAGTCCCTCGGGACAACACCTCCATGTCGTCCTTGGCCTTGGGGAGTGAGCGGGTGGCGGTGACACGCTGGCCATATCCTTTGAATCAAGCGAACCCTCTGTCGAGGATCATAGGGAGCTATTGCGGGCTGGACTGTGATGGCATAATTTAAACATATTAATATCACAAAATGGAAAGGCCAGACATTTGGATGTGCATAAGGTACTTATGAGGCAGCCTGAGGCTTGGTTTGGGGGGGTCGCTCTGGACTGCTATCGACATCCCACGCGGAGTTATCCGCGAGGGAGCCCTTCCCCCTCTTGGGCGCCTTCGCCTCCAGAGTTTGGGAGGCCCCCCTTTTCTTCCTTCCCTCCTCTAGGGGGAGTCATTTTATTCCTCCTCTTCATCGTCTTCTTCGGCGATCAAAGAGAGAGTCTCATCTTTGGATGTCACGTCCGAAGCACCTTTTCGGCGAAGGCCACTCCTGGCCCCTTTGGCCGTTTTCTTGGCCTTCTTCTTCGGCACCTCATAAGGCGTCGGAAATAACATCTTCGTCAGAAGTGGGGTTTCTTGGTCTTCAGGTAGCGGAGCCGGACAGTTAATCTGCCTCGCTATATCAATCAAGGCCTGAAAAATTGATAGGAAAGCTGAAACTCCTTCCTCAAAATATGCCAGTAGGGGGTATACCTTGAAAACATGAAAGAACTTACCGAATTGGCCTGGCATTTTAAGCTGAGCTCGCGATCCTCGATCGTGGGCAGTGGCGTCTCTCCGTCCTTGAAGAGCACTTTCTAGATGTCTTCGTGCGTCGTGCCGAAGAGCTCTAGTAGCGTCTGGTGCTTGGACGGATCCAACTCCCACAAATAGCAAGTTTCGGGTTGGCACGGAAGGATTCGGCGAATGAGCAAAACCTGGATCACGTCGACGAGTTTGATCCTCTTGGTTATCATGTTCTGGACACACATCTGGAGCCAAATCATCTCACTCAAAGAGCCCCAGGTTAGCTCCTTCTCTTGTCAGGAGGTGAGCCGCATCGGAGCTCCAGATCGAAATTCGAGGGCCGCCGCCCAATTGGTGTTGTGCGGCTCGGTGAAGTGGAACCACCCCGACTGCCACCCCTTCACGGTCTCCACAAAGGAGCCTTTGGGCCAGGTGACATTGGGCATCTTACCCACCATGGCTCCTCCACACTCTGCTTGTTGGCCGCTCACCACCTTTGGCTTCACATTAAAGGTCTTCAGCCATAGGCCGAAGTGAGGTGGGATACAAAGAAAGGCCTTGCACACGACAATAAATGCCGAGATGTTGAGGAAGTCCAGCCCATAGTAAAACATCAATCCGCGGACAAACGGGTGGAGAGAGAATCCCAGCCCGTGGACGAAATGTGTGAGAAACACCACCCTCTCATGGGGCTCTAGGGTAGGGACGATTTGTCCTTTGGCCGAGAGTCGGTAAACGATCCCCTTGGCCAGGTATCCAGCCTCCCGGAGCTCCCTGATGTCCTCCTTCTTGACGGAGGAGGCCATCCACTTGCCTCTAGCTCCAGATCCAGACATGATTGGAGTGCTTTCTCGGGCAGGGAAAGCTAGAGCTTGGGCGCTGGAGCTCGAGTATGGATGGGCACAGGAAGGAGAAGGCATGGGTGAAGAATAGGGAATCCTTATCCCCATATAAAGGCAGTGAATATCGAACGCCTCCCCACTAGCCTTACACCTCGCCTATTCCCAAGGGCTGTGTAAACAGGCACGGTTGGGTTATCCATGCCCGAATTGATGAAAATCCTGCAATAAGGGAACACGATCTCTACTTTGACAATATGTGCCAATGGCAACTGCGTCTCGAAACATGGAGTGGCAGATGAAAACGGTTCGAAATTATGGCCGGACTGACGTGACGTCGCGTTACTAAAGTTGTCAGCAGATTAGATTTGTGAAATATTCTACTCTCTACGGCTGTGTGTTATAGATCTGGACATGTTTATCTCGTCCGAAGACTATCTTGGAGATCGGAAGGAGGAACCCGCCTTGCAATGCCGAAGACAGATCTACGCGCCGGATACCTTGTCATTGAAGCCAGGTTCAGGGGCTACTGAGGGAGTCCTGGACTAACGGGTCCTCGGGCATCCGGCCTTTTAGCCATGGGCCGGACTAATGGGCTGTGAAGATACGAAGACCGAAGACTGCACCCGTGTCCGGATGGGATCTTCCTTGGCGTGGAGGGCAAGCTTGGCGATAAAATATGTAGATTCCTTTCTTTTCTAACCGACCTTATGTAACCCTAGATCCTCCTGGTGTTATATAAACCAGAGGGCTTAGTCCAAAGGGAGGGATATTCATTACCATAGTCAAACAAGATATACTTCTGGGGTTTAGCCATTAGGATCTCGAGGTAGATCAACTCTTGTAATACTCTTATTCATCAATATCAATCAAGAAGGACGTAGGGTATTACCTCCATAGAGAGGGACCAAACCTGGGTAAACATTGTGTCCCCTGCCTCCTGTTACCATCGACCTTAGACGCACAGTTCGGGACCCCCTACCTGAGATCCGCCAGTTTTGACACTGACAATTACCTTGCTGAAAACCACTTGTCATTTCCTTCTGCTAGTCGTTGGGTTCGACACTCTTACTTATCGAAAAGAGCTACAATTTATCCCCTATACTTGTGGGTCATCAGCAGGCAAGGACTCTTACACGCGCATGCGATCGTGCATAGCTAGATGGATCAGATCTTCGCCTGGGCGAGGTTGCAGGACGACATGAAAGCCTCATTTGAACATGCTACCAGCGTCATCCAGCAACTAAGGGAGGGTAATGCGAAGCTCCGTGCCGAGTGCGACCAGCTGAGGGCAAAGATCGTTAGAAGCATGGAGCAGCAGGAGGAGATCACTGCCTTGTTGAAGAGGACCGAAGTCATTGTCAAGAAACTTACGGACGAGAATGCCAAGCTCCGCATCGACCGCCAAAGGCGGGTGGATAAATATGTGGATGCTCTCACGCAGCATCTTGGGGACACGAAATAGCTCATCGCCGCTCGCTGTAGAGACTAGTTCCCGCGGCCTGCAGCAATGCATCAATAAAGTAGAGATCAGTGAGCCAGATCGTTGTCTTCCTTCTTCTTTTTCCTTTATGTATTTCCGGCGTTACCGCATGTGGCTTTTTAAATTATCTTCCTAAATATGTAAGACAATTATTATCCACTTTCATCATCCTTATATTCATTAGTCTTTCTATAAGTCAAGATGCGTGCAAAACTTTCTTTTCAGATTTAATTTTTTCTCTCTTAAATCTTAGTCGAGTGGGACATTTCCACGCCATGAAACAAGGCCTCGCGCACCATTAATGGAGATGTAGGGAGGGAGGTGGGTGGTAGATAGAGGTCAAAGGGCTCTCCTCCCGAGTTTGATCGCACGCCTCCCGTACTCAAATAGCAACCCCGCACGGCACCTCCTAGCCAAAAAAAAGGGCACGTGTGGCGGCACGTAAATGGTAAGTAGAACGCCCACGGTTTCAATAATACTTGTGTTTCCGATTTGTAATGTGACATCACTTGTTCTGAAATGACTTTGTCGATTGTAATGTGTGCGCCTTCGCAAATCAGAAAAAAATTTACCACAACATGTTGGTGGTATGTCATGACACCATGCCAAGTTTCATGATTTTTAGGTGAGTTTTGGATTTACGGGAATTTTAAAACCAAGTTTCTCAATGTTTCCGGCCGAGCCAAGATGCCTACATGTTTGGATGCCATTCCCACTTCTTGCATGGGAAATAGAAATTCGCCCAAGTACACATAAATGATTTTCTAGCTAACTTTTTGATGTCTACTACGCAACCTCTTTCTTGTAGACTCATGTTGGGCCTCCAAGCGCAGAGTTTTGTAGGACAGTAGAAAATTTCCCTCAAGTGGATGACCTAAGGTTTATCAATCTGTGGGAGGCGTAGGATGAAGATGGCCTCTGTCAAACAACCCTGCAACAAAATAACAAAGAGTCTCTTGTGTCCCCAACACACCCAATACAATGGTAAATTGTATAGGTGCACTTGTTCGGCAAAGAGATGGTGATACAACTGCAATATGGATGGTAGATATAGGTTTTTGTAATATGAAAATATAAATAGCAAGGTAACTAGTAGCAAAAGTGAGTGAAAATGGTATTGCAATGCTTGGAAACAAGGCCTAGGGTTCATACTTTCACTGGTGCAAGTTCTCTCAACTATGATAACATAATTAGATCATATAACAATCCCTCAACGTGCAACAAAGAGTCACTAGAAAGTCACTAATAATGGAGAACAAACGAAGAGATTATTGTAGGGTACGAAACCACCTCAAAGTTATTATTTCTGGTCGATCTATTGGGCTATTCCTATAAGTGTCAGAAACAGCCCTAGAGTTCGTACTAAAATAACACCTGAAAACACCCATCAACCAAAACCCTAACGTCACCTAGATACTCCAATGTCACCACAAGTATCCGCGGGTTTGATTATACAATATTTATCACACAATCTTAGATTCATCTATTCAAACCAACACAAAGAACTTCAAAGAGTGCCCCAAAGTTTCTACCAAAGATTCAAGACGAAAATGTGTGCCAACCCCTATGCATAAGTTCACAAGGTCACATAACCCGCAAGTTGATCACCAAAACATTCATCAAGTGGATTTCGTGAATATCCCATTGTCACCACAGATAAGCACATGCAAGACATACATCAAGTGTTCTCAAATCCTTAAAGACTCAATCCGATAAGATAACTTCAAAGGGAAAACTCAATCCATTACAAGAAGATAGAGGGGCACAAACATCACAAGATCCAGCTATATTAGCAAAGCTCATGGTACATCAAGATCGTGCCAAATCAAGAACACGAGAGAGAGAGAGAGATCAAACACATAGCTACTTGTACATACCATCAGCCCCGAGGGTGAACTACTCCCTCCTCGTCATGGAGAGCGTCGGAATGACAAAGATGGTCACCGGTGACGATCCCCCCCTCCCGCAGGGTGCCGAAACAGGGTCCTGATTGGTTTTTGGTGGCTATAGAGGCTTGCGGCGGTGGAACTCCTGATCTAGGTTCTGTTCTGGAGGCTTGGGGATATATAAGAGGTGTTGGCGTTGAGAACAAGTCAGCGGAGTCCATGAGGGGCCCACAAGGTCGGAGGGCGTGCCCTAGGGGGGTGGGTGCGCCCTCCACCCTTGTGGACGCCTCGGGACTCCTCTGGTGCATCTTCGGTACTCCATGGGCTTGTTTTGGTCCAAAAACAATCATCGTAAAGTTTCAGGTCCATTGGACTCCGTTTGATATTCCTTTCCCGCAAAACTCAAAAACAAGGAAAAAATAGAAACTAGCACTGGGCTCTAGGTTAATAGGTTAGTCCCAAAAATCATATAAAATAACATATAAATACATACAAACCATCCAAGATAGATAATATACTAGCATGGAACAATAAAAAATTATAGATACATTGGAGACGTATCACTTTTCCGCACTGGAGCATGCACTTGTACTTCAAATTTGAATTATGTGCATTAAGTGCCTAGAAAATAAATTAATGTATAAAAGGCCAAATGAACCCAGAATAATTCCAAAATTCAGCACAAAACTCTTATTTGGCCTGAGCTGTCTGTGTAAAAAAATCAAGGTGGGAGAAGGTAGTGTATGTCGTTTCGCACATGGAGGTGACATATTCCCTCTCGAAACCACGAGCCTTCTTGAGAGAAGCTCCGGTTTGCAAGAAGCTTATACCAAAGCTTGTCCCAATTCGGCCAAAAAATCTACCACAGCATGTTGGTGCCATGTCATGACACCATGCCAAGTTTCATGATTTTCAGATGTGTTTTGGATTTACAGGAATGAAAAACCAAGTTTCTCAATATTTCTGACCGAGTCACGACACCCAGATGTTCGAATTTCATTTCCGTTTCATGCATGGGACTTATAAATTCACCAAAGGACACACATGTGATTTTTCAACCAACTTTGGTGCACTGGATCATGTGCTTGTAATTCAAATTTGAATTATGCACATTAAATGCCTAGAAATTCAATTAATGTATAAAAAAGCCCAAACGAACCCGGAATAATTCAAAATTTTAACACGGCACTCATATAGTTCTATGTTTCCTCTGTAAAATATCAAGGGGGAGGCAGCGTATATCATTTCGCACACAAAGGTGACACGTCCCCCCTCGGGAACCACGAGTCTTCTCGAGAGAAGCTCCGGTTTGCAAGAAGCTTATACCAAAACTTGTCCAAATGTGGCCAATTTTTTTACCACAACATGTTGGTGCCATGAAATGACACCATGCCAAGTTTCATGATTTTCAAGCGAGTTTTGAATTTACAGGAATTTAAAAACCAAGTTCCACAATGTTTGCAAACATTTTACCACAAACAGTTTACTAGCAAGAATCATGTGGGATGCGATATAAAATATCTTGGCGCACCATCTTGTTTGGCTTACGTAGGAAGCTTCGTCGTCTACAGTCCACCGCCCGCGCTTGAACCACACTTGCGCGCCAGTTTCTCACGGCAACGAGGAAAAATTTTCTGCCACCGCGGAGATATCTATCTCCCCGCACCCTCCCTCCCACCAAAAGCTACATTTCCACTATCCCTCCTTGCTTTCCAAGTTCAAACCTTCACTGTTGCTTACTGGCAGCTCATCCTCCTCGCCGGCGACCCTTCTTCTTGCAGCGCCGCCTCCTCACCGGCGACCCTTCTTCTTGCAGCACCGCCTCCTCGTCGGCGACCCTTCTTCTTGCAGAGCCGCATCCTCGCCGTCGACCCTTCTTCTTGCTGCACGGCCTCGTGGATATGGTCCGGTAATCCACACCCCACTCACACCATCCTCCTCCTTCCCCGTCCCACATTCCCCAACTGATGGTGCGACACCTTCCACCAAAATCATTAGCCCCGTTCTCCAATTAAGTGCCGCCCACAACCATTTTGCACGCAGTATAACGTGGAGCTCAGTAGCATATGGTAGCGGAGAAGCAAATCGCGGCCGCACGCGTGCACAAGTTCACTATGGATGCCATGCATGTTGACCGCCAGATCTTGGAGGAGTACCTCGGCTTTGAGGCCACCGTTGACACCGCCACACAGTTGTGTACTTTACAATACAGTTCGTGTTGTTTTCTCGAGGCCACCGCCAGTGCCTTCTAGTGATTTGTCCTCTATAATGTTAATATGCAATCTAATGTTTAGTTAACAGTTTGTTCCTCTGAAATGTAATGTTCAGTTAACATTTTGGTCCAAAAATTGCTACATTTCGTAGTAGAGTTCTTAAGCATTCTATGTTTTGTTAACTATCTTATCTTCTAGTACATGTTTCTATTCTGCAATTTCATCCTCAATTAACTATTTTGGTTCATTTGATCTGATGTCCATTTAACTGTTTGGTTGAATTCTGCAATTTGATTTTCATTTGCTATGGGTACAATTTTGTATTGTTATGCATGTGAGAAATAAATTGAATTTGGCTATACTCAATACATATTCAGCTGATAGTATGGCAACTCTCAGTTAACCTGATCAAGATCTTCCTTATATGTGTTGCAGGGAAACAATGGGAGACATTGCGGTTTACCATCGAGGTTTGCTCACGCATGGTCCTTTCGCTAATAGCACATTATTGTGCAGTTGCAGGAATCATTCTAATATTTAGGTTTCTTACAATTTGGTGTTGCACATGGTCCTTTCGCTTAGACCCACTGTTCTACCCATTTTGCATATGGGGAAATGAGATGTCCATGAATATCAGTCAAGTCAAGAAACTCAGAAAGATTGTTAGGATGAAGAAACTAGCGACGAATAACAGTAAGATCTTTGTTTTCACAATGGAGAAGACATCAGTCAACTATAGGATGGTACTAACTCTTTTACCTTGTTTTTACCCCTTGCACTATTTCAAAATTTATAACAGCGATTTATGCATATCTTTATTTCAGTACTTTTCAAAGCAGTTCACCGATGATTACCTCTCAAGCCACCTGCATGGTCAAGAGGCGAGGAACGTATTCATTCAACACCCACGGTACAATATTGAAGTTTTCCTGAAGAGGACGAAGGTTGGGCGGGCAATTATCCATAACCACTGGCCTAAAGTTGCAAAGACATTCAACATCACTGAAGGCTCAATATTTTCCTTCCACTTCTGCAGTTTCCTAAATGAGATTCATCTGTCTATTTACCGTGTATGATGCCACTTTCCAAAGGTTTTCGATGTTGCATGTGAAACTTGGTGCTGTTGTGTAATGGCGTAACTAAGTGCTGAAGCTATGTGATATAATTCGATTATGAAATCCTGGTTGCCATTATACGGATATTAAATATTTGGTGTGTTTTATAAGAAATGTCAATTTGATTACTGCATGGATTGTCAATAATATAGGCTAATTGCCCTGCTTATTTGGGTTTTCTATTGCAGACGGTTACTCAGAAAACACCATGGGTGATGAACTCAAACAACCCACATGGTTTCTAGAAAGTAGGCATGTTGGATCAACTAACAATCACACACGGCTTCCGGCAGAGAACTGTTTGCGTTAGGCCACCTTGGTCAAATGTTTCCACACAAAAAACTGTGTGTGATATACATACGAACAGAAATATTTTCTGGGATTCACCGTGTGAGATGTACATACGAACAAAAATGATTGGGTTTCGATGCCTCTCCCGATTGCACACAAGCTCATTTGGCACCCACCTGTGTGGTCGGAGGGCCTATCCCCGACGATTTGTAGGTCGTGTGGGAAGGACCCCCCCTATCGCACACACTCACTAGGTGGCGGTTTAAAACTCCATCGTAGAAAGGGGGTAAAAACGTTTGTATAGCACGTCTGTGCACCAGTGGTACAAGCACTGGGATATGGGGGGTGGAAGATGGTGCGAGGGGCCAAGTGGAGGGAGACTATGAAGGAGTGCACAAGCGCGAGATCGATGTTTAAAGAGAGGGAGCGAGAACGTGTGTGGTTGCGCGCAGTGGCGGAGCCATGAAAAATAAATGAGCCAGGGGGCATTACTAATCCTCTATGGGGAGGGCCAATAATTCATCAACTTAAACGATTTTACCTGCAATTGATCTACTGATCACATTCATACTAGCCTCAATATATAGTGATGTTAGGGGGCCAGGGCCCTTGCCGCCCCGTGTCCTTGCCATTGTGCGCATGTTTGAGAGATGAAGCGGAAGGCATGGATGATGAGAGGGAAACGATGGATAGATAATGTGGGTGTATTAGCTATGTAGTCCTATATAGAGAGGTATAGATTGATCGATGTGTACGTGGGAAAGAGGGTGAGACTCGACAAGATACATAGATCGATCAATTTGTGTGGAAAACTGGGAAAGACCTAGCTATATATATACACACATAGAGGAACATCGATCATTGCGCATGCATGTGAGAGATAAAGAATGCCCAAAGTGATGAAGAGGGGGAGGTGTGTGTGTGTGTGTGCATGCATGGGAGACTGACCTGAAGAAAAATATTACATGTGTGCGATGGATAATGTCGAGTGCTAGTGTGTGATGATGACATGAACCTAGGCTATGGCAATAGACCTGATCTAAGCACCCCTCCAAAGGACACTTCCCTACAGTCAAAGACATTCAAAGGACAACAAATTCTACAAACTGAAGTCACCTCAAGATACAACTCACTCGACCATGATTCCACTCGGTTAACCCAATTCTAGTAGACCAGGATATAATCACTCGACCACATCAGAAACCACTTGGAGTACAGAAGATCTAAATCCACTTAGGATGGCAACGGGCAGGCGTTCACTCCATAACGTTAACGATCATTTATATGTCTTTATTACTGGCATTACCAGTAATGTCTCACCTTAATGTACATTGAACTCCTTATAACGTGGGCTGGCTGGGGTCCTGGCGCACTCTATATAAGCCACCCCCTCCACTAAGACAAGGGTTTGCACCCCCTGTAACTTCACGCATAATCCAATCGACCAGCCCCCGGGCACCGAGACGTAGGGCTGTTCCTTCCTCTGAGAAGGGCCTGAACTCGTAAATATTGCGTGCACAACTTCGCCATAGGTAGGATCTTGCCTCCTCATACCTACCCCCTATTCTACTGTCTGACTTAGAACCATGACAGTTGGCGCCCACCGTGGGGCAGGTGTCTTGGCGACTTCCCGCTGAGGTTGCGATTTCTCCAAGTAACATCATCATGGTTTCCGGTGGAGGTTTGGCTGAGGGCCGCGAGATCCGTCTCGGGGCATTTGTTTTCATCGCCGATGACTCCGCCTGGCTTCAGGAATCTCTCCTCGACGTCGAGGCACTCTCCGTCCGCGGGGTGACGCACTTTCGCGAGTGTGTTCGTGGCGTCCTTCTGCGGCAGCCGTCGACCCAGTATCGGTCGGCTTCCACGGCGTCTTTGCTCCCTGTTGTTCGCCGTCGCAAGCGATCTGGTTGGTCGCGGCTTCAGCGATGGGTGAGCCATGCGGTGGCACGACAGTCGGCCACCCCTCAAGTCACGGCAATCGAGCCCAACAAATCTCTCTACAGCCTGTTCGATCTGCCGTCTAGCTCCGTCGAGACCTTATCCGAGTGCGACAACAGGGACCCCGCAACGGAGGTCTTGATGGTCGACACACCATGCAGCCTGCCTGGCATGCGTCACAATGGCGACAACGACGGCAGCAGCGATCCGTCGCGCATTCACGAGGAATACCACCCCGAAACCCTCTCTTCTCAGCAGAGGGAGGAACTCCACCATCGCAATATGGAAGCGCTCCACACGCCCATTGTCGGAGAGACCTTTGAGGCTCGGGCCTTGGAGGCAGCGCGCTTGGCCACCTTGGATGAGCGCACTCGACTGGAGAACTGTAACACCCACGATGCGGCTATATCTCCCACGTGTCGAGGCATGACTTAGAGGCATAACCGCATGGTAGTTTAGTCTCAAGTGGGGTAATCTTCACACAATCCCATGTACTGAATAAGAAAGGGATAAAGAGTTGGCTTACAATCGCCACTTCACACAAGTACAAGTTAAACATACATCATCCAGAGTACAATCAAGGTCCGACTACGGAACCAAAATAAAAGAAGACAACCCCAAATGCTAGATCCCCGATTGTCCCAACTGGGCCCCACTACTGATCAAAAGGAAATGAAACAAAACAATGACCAAGATCTTCACCGAGCTCCCACTTGAGCTGGGTTGCGTCACCTACACTGATATCATCGGCACCTGCAACTGTTTGGAAGGATCTATGAGTCATGAGGACTCAGCAATCTCACACCCGTGAGATCAAGACTATTTAAGCTTATGGGTAGGATAGGGTAATGAGGTGGAGATGCAGCACGCACTAAGCATATAAAGTGGCTACCATACGCAAATATGATTGAGAAGAGAAGCAACACAACGGTCGAGAAGCTTGACATGGAAACATGGGAGGCATGATATAACAAGTGGTCTGTAGCGCGACATAGCGATAGAGCGAACAACTAGCAAGCAAAGATAGAAGTGATTTCGAGGGTATGGTCGTCTTGCCTACAAAGTTCTCAGAGCCGTCGAAAGCGTGAGCCTCATTAGCATACTCAACAGGTTACTTGTTCACGTAATCATCTCCCGGATCTACCCAAGGCAAGGACACAAGCAATGGAACAACAATCAATCACGGTGCAATGCACAAGCAACATGATGCAATACATGGCATGATATGCAAGACATGATATGCAATGCATATGCGTGCTCCGGAAAGGAAAGAATGATCAAGGCATCAACTTGGCAAACAAAATATGCCTCTGGAAAGATGAGATGATTTTGGTTGAAATCGATATAAGGATCACCGGAAACCAATGCACGGGTTGCAAATCACAAGCAAAACAAGAATGGTGCAAAACTGTGATTAACAGCATGATGGCACTTAGAATGCAACAAGAAACTAAGCTACTGCACTCCAACATAGAAAAGGAGCATATGGCAGTGATGTAGAAGAGATGCTTGACAAAACGTGAACAATGAGCTACGGCTAGAACACAATAGAACATGTTCAAACAAGCATGGCAAAAGTGCAAAACATATCAGCTTCACAGACTTGGTGAAAATACTAACATGTCAAAAACAACATCAGGAAGCAATGTTTAGAGCAAGCAAACAACATGCCACAGGAACATATCATAGCAGACAAAGGCATGGCATGATTCTACTAAAATCATAGATCAAAAGTCCCTTACTGATCATGAGTAAAAAATGCACAGACAATGTTATGGCACCCATGTAAACATAGCAAGTTTAATTAACAGTTTCAGACTTAGCAGAAAAACAGAGCATGGCATAAACAGATTTATGATAGCAACTTTGCGAGCTCATGGCACTCACCATAAAGCATTGCATGACAACATAAGAATACCAATAACAAGATGACACGTTCATGAAGCTAAACATGGCAAGGGCAAGTTCATAGGATCCATGGATCGCTAGCAACAACCATGGCAAAATTGATTAACATGTTAACATTCTGCCAGGAACGTTTTGTAGCAAAGGTAGAGAAAGAAAAAGACATGCTATGGGACTCCATAATTGCAAACAGGGGCATGAATGGATAGAGCATAACCACATGTACAACACATCCTTAATGAAGAAGCCCAAAATAAGCATGGATCACTATGTAGCATCAAGTTTACATGGCATCAAAATAACAGGAGGAAAAAGACTTAGCAAAATCCTATGTCCCTGAAAACATCAACATCACGGAGCCTAGTTTGCATGCTTGTGCTAGACACCACATAGATCACAAAAATACAAGACTTGGACCTCTGTAAATATGGCATGTTGTAGCTCAAAACATATGTAGACCTCATGCTCATGTGATGCACAGATCAACTGCAACAAAAATGACAAATCACCATGTTCTGATAAATACCAGCAATTAACATTTTATAGCACTCTTGCAACAATGAAAATGATATCATAATGGACAGTAACATGCATGTAAATGCTTCTAACACTACTAGGAAAAGGGCTATTGATAGGATTGACACTAATGGCGCCCCAGGGAGGCAGTGTGCCACTACTATATACTAATGGCGCACCAGTTGGTGATGCGCCATTAGTGTGGAAGACACTAATGGTGCACCAGAAAACAGGTGCGCCACTAGTGATAATTTTATTTTTCATTTTTACATACATACTAATGGCGCACCAGACAGGGAGTGCGCCAGTACTGAATTTTTTTATTCTTTTTTTTGCAAAACTACTAATGGCGCACCGCCTCACAGTGCGCCATTACTAGTTTAAACAACTAATGGTGCACCCTGTAGAAGTGCGCCATTAGTATATATTTTGATATCATGAATATTTTTAAATATCATGGGCACTTTTTGATATCATGAATATTTTTAAATTTCATGGGCACTTTTTGAATTCATGAATGTTTTTTCAAATTTGATGATATTTTTTAATATTAAATATGATAAAATATAGAATATTCATGAGGACACTCGATCTCGATCCCCCTCCATCTCGATCTCGATTCCCCCTCCATCTCGATCTCGATCCCACCCGTGCCTCCTCTCCCCTCTTCATTTTTAAAAAAATAATAATAATAAAGTGTAGACTACAATTGTTGTTAAAAAACAATTATTACTGTTTTTATAAAAAATATTACTGTTTCATATTCATATTCATTTTCTAAAAAATTATTACATGCAACAAAAAAAATTACTTATGGCGCACCTCTGGCTGGTGCGCCATTGCTATATATATATATATATATATATATATATATATATAAGATTACTAATGGCGCACCTCTGCCTGGTGCGCCATTGCTATGTAAAAAAAGATTACTAATGGCGCACCTCTGCCCGGTGCGCCATTGCTATGTAAAAAAAAGATTACTAATGGCGCACCGACCGCTGGTGCGCCATTAGTAAGATTCCCCCTAGCTAATTCCCTCCCTCTCGCCAGATCCACTTCATCCCTCTCCCTCGCCCCCTAGCTAATTCCCCCCGCTGCCCCGACCCACGCCGCCGCCGCCGACCCCCCGCACCCTCCCCCGCTACACCGCCGCCGACGACCCACCGCACCCTCCCCCGCTCCACCGTCGCCGCCGACCCCCCACACCCTCCCCCTCTCCACCGCCGCCGCCGACCCCCTGCACCCTCCCCCGGCCCGCTCCACCACGGCCGCCGACACCCCGCACCCTCCCTAGCTTTTTGATCATATTTTCAAATAAAAAATTTGATGATATTTTCAAATAACAAATTTGATGATATTTTCAATTAAAAATAAAAACAAATTTGATGATATTAAAAAAACAAATTTGATGATATTTGATGATATATTTTGTTCTAGTCCTCATGAAAATAACAAATTTGATAAAAAACAACTTATTAGATGCAACAAGAAATAATGAAAAAAAAGAAGTTACTAATGGCGCACTAGAGGAGGGTGCGCCATTGCTATCAGAAAAAAAGTTACTAATGGCGCACCAGAGAATGGTGCGCCATTGCTATGAGTGTTTTTATGGCGCACCCCTCGATGGTGCGCCATTACTAACATTCCCCCCTCTATAGCTGGATATCCGGCCCTTCGCCCGATACCTCCTTCCCTCTCCCTCGCCAGATCCCCTTCCATACCTCGCCACACCTGCTCTGGCTCCCCCGCGTCGCCGCCCCCGCTCCCCCATGCCGCCACCCCCGCTCCCCCGCGCCGCCGCCCCCGCGCCCCCCGACCCGTGAAGCACGTGGCTGCCGGCCTCCCCACGACCAACCGAGGCGCCCAGGAGGACCGCCGTCGTCTTCCTCTTCAACTACGAGGACCCGGACGAGCTCGGACGCCCTCGAGCCACCCCTTCGACGCCGCTGCCGACCCCGACCCCGACCCCTCCGGCGACTGGCCACGCCTGCCCAGGTACCTCTCCTCCTTCCTCCCTCTCCACCCTTCCTACCCATTCCCTCCCTCCCTAGTTCTTCTTGCTATATGGATCAGAACATATGGAGCATTACTATTGCTATATGGAGCATTACTATTGTTCTTCTCTGAACCATTCCCATTCCCTCCCTCCCTAGTTCTTCCTCCCCATTAATTTGCAGGATCAGAACAAGTTTGTAATAGGATGCTCTACAATGTTGATTAGGTACATTACTATTGCTATATGGAGCAGCAATTTACTATTGCTATATGCTCTAGTTTGTATCAATGTGATTGTAGTTTTTCTTGTCATCAAGTTTAGTTGATGTTTATTTAAATATAGCTTATATGATCAGCCACTCTATGTATGATTATGGCTTGAAGGTTCTGGAAGAACGTTTTTCCTTCAAATTCTATCTGGTGGCATTGTCCTAGACTCCCTAGTTGTGTTGTTAATTGTGCTTCTATTAAAAGAATTGGGAGTTACTCACTGTACTAGAACTCTATAGGTTGAATTTTGGTTAACTAATACTGACGTTATGAGAATGTAAGCACCTATTATTGCTACTGATATCATTGGCTCATTGCTACCTTTGTGCAATGCAAACTGTTAAGAGTGATTTGGAGGATTCAAGATTCTGTGAAGCTCTTTTGACATTTAAAACTCAGAACTGAAGGTACTTAATAAACTCAAAAGCATTGATGATAACTCTTGTTGCCTAGAAACAGAGGTAGTTTACATATTGCATTGCTGGTGTTTGTTTATGTTCAGAGTTTAAGCATGTGTAGTGTAGTGTAGTGTAGTGAGCTTGTTCTAGTGTGGTGAGGTCTGAACCATTGCACGATGTATTGTAGTGTAGTGAGCTCTGAACCATGTTTAGTGTTGAGTACTTCAAGTTTACTGAACCTATTCATTTTTGTGGACTTAGTGAACATGATAAGACAAGCCAGATGCTCTATTTTTAATTAACAGTAATCCATGATCAGCAACCGTTTATTTCACTAATTTTCAGTTAACATTAATCCATGATTTTTTTTCAGCTAAAACTATTCATGATTTTTTGTTGGGTGACCTATTAGATCTGGAATGGAAGCTCACATAAGTTGAGCTGATTTTTGTCCATATGAAAGCAGAGGACCATATGGTCTGTGGCCTTTTCATCCATATGAAAGTAGAGGCACATTGTGGTGCTAGTTTGCTGGGTTTTGTCTCCGACCATCGTGTCGTGATGATTTTGCAGGTACCCCGAGCGGCCCTTGAGTTTGCCGGAATGTCGATTAACTTCCATTCTAGAAAATTCAGGTAGTCCATATGTCTTATTTTCAGCAAAGGTCATGCTGAATTTTTCCGTGAATTTTAGCATGACTTTGCTAAAAATCGGACATATGGGGTACTTGCTGCTAATGCATGGGCCGGGGTATCTTAGTACTTAATTAAGTAGGATCAACTGCCCCATCATTCTTGCTGCATTAAACCATAGGTGGCAATAGAGCCAAGTGATTAGGCCCAACTTAGAATTCTCGTTAGCATCGATAAACCCTAGATGATAAACCCAACATAGGTGGCAATAGAGCCAAGTGATTAGTGCCAAGTGATTAGGCCCAACCTAGGGTTCCTCGGCATCGATAAACCCTAAATGATGAAAACTTAACATGGCTTCTATAGGGTGCCTCGGTGTCGATGAGAACCTAAATGATGTACGCTTAGGCTTTTAGGGTGCCTCGGCGTCGACAAAACCTAAATGATAAAACCTTGGCTTTTAGGGTGCCTCGGTGTCGATAAGAACCTAAATGATGAAAGCTTAGGCTTTTAGGGTGCGTCAGCGTCGACAAACCCTAAATGATAAAAGCTTAGCTTTTAGGATGCCTCGGTGTCGACAAACCCTAAATGATGTAGTTTTGAATTATGAACGTAGGATGTGTCGTCATCATCATCGGACGACGAAAGTCTCTCGGCGGAGTGCGACTGGTGCCACGGCGATCGAGGTCTGTGCGACATGCCTCACCTGGACGATGATCGGTGCTTCAGCATTAAGCTCGAGGAGACCTTTGAAGTTGAAATGGTACACAACGACGACAAGTGTTATTTTCATAATTAAGCATGACTTCAACTATTTCAACGTGTAATTTTCATCTTTTACAATTTGAGTATAGCTTATCCCATACCATGCAAGACGCTATGTCTCAGAGAGGATGGTTTTTGAAGACCATGAAATTTCTGAAACAAAGAAAATTCACCTAAGGACTCATCATGATGTGGACTTTGAAGTAAATCTATATAATTCTGAGAGCGTAACCCATTTTGGTTGCAAAAATTGGGAAGCATTTTGCAAGATGTATGGTTTTGATGAGGGTATGCTTATCACCATGGATCTTGGTAATCCTGACATCAACCAAGACAATATGGACATTTGGGTCCTTGTTGATACGCCTCCAGTTATACCGCTATGTGAGTTTCTCAAACATAGTTATTAGCTAATTTATATTGTTTATTTCAAAATAGTTGACAGCTTATTTCCATTGACAGCTTATTTTTATTGTTCAAAGAATGTGTGGGAGATGGTAGACAAAACCCACTACACCGATGGCTCCGAATTAACAACTTACAAGGAGAAAAATCATTTGGTTGGATTTTGTACTGACATTGAGAATTACAATATCTACAATCAAACTCCTCAACATTATGGTAAATACGTGCCACTAGTGCATGTGTTCAACTACGGCAACTACCATGGAGATACCCTGGTAAGATTTTTACTATTACGACATCCGTGCATCTTTTGCATACTTCTAAAACTAGTACATCATTGCTAACTATGAAGTTATTACTATGTTTTTCAACAGATAATCCCAGAGAATTGTGTGCCTCATATGATGTATCTGAAAGGTAGTGTTAATGTTTTGAACATACAGCTAGGCCGTCCTACGAATCTCAACTGTCCATACGAGATTTCTAAAAGAAGTGGAGACATGAAAATCAAAGGATGGAAAAAATGTATGGACAGTCATAAGGAGCTTCTTGGAAGCAAAAGGAAGTGAAGCGCAAGAATTGGAGACAAGATGTTCTCCATTCTCCATAATGGAGAGTCAGGGTCTATATTGTTTTATGCTATTTTAGCTTAAATAGGGTATTTAGGTCCTGCCTAATACTGATGATCATGTGCTAAGAACAATTAAGTAGGGTTGGTTCGATGACTATCAAGATGATGATCGTATGACTTGTTATGACTAACGAGTAGAAGTTGTATGATGATGATTAGTAGGACTTGTTAGGATTAGTATTACTTCCGACAAACTCGATACTCGCGGTCTTGAGACTTGTAATGTTTTATCTTTGTTCGGTCTTTTGAATTCGGAGACTAATATGATGAATTGTATTCGGAGACTAATCTTCAATTGTATACGATGAATCTGCTGTTGCTGTGTGCTTCTGTCTATATTTTGTCAAATAATATATTTTGTAACATGTGCAAAAATCAGAAAAGTAAAAAAAATAAAAACTAATATTCATACTAATGGCGCATCACTATAGAGTGCGCCATTAGTATGCCAAGTATACTAATGGCGCATCACTACAGAGTGCGCCATTAGTATGCCAAGTATACTAATGGCGCATCCATCCGCAGTGCGCCATTAGTGTGCCAAAGAACATGGTTAAATATGGTCCCTGGGAGGCACACTAATGGCGCACGGTGTTATATACTAATGGCGCACTGGATGGTGCGCCATTAGTATTCCAGATACTAATGGCACACTAGTGGTGCGCCATTAGTAAAAATTACTAGTGGCGTGCTACTAATGGCGCACCAGTGATGCGCCATTAGTAGGCAAAACTAGTGCGCCATTAGTAGGCCTTTTCCTAGTAGTGTAACATGAAGAAATAAACGAGACGAACATTTTGACATATCATATGCATGATTTGGAGCTACGGTCATGGAGATATAGCATGTTGAACAGGGCATCAAAATTACAGGGACTTTGGGACTTAGTCAACTTCGGGGAAAAAACAGGTGAGCATGATTTAGTTAAAAGTTGCATGGGCGGAAGATAGATGTGGGAGGCTCACCCATGGGCTCGGCCCAGGACGGAAAGAGGCCGACGAGAAGGTGGGCTTGGAGCTAGGCCGGGAAGGCACTTCGGCCCACGAGGTCGGCAGGAGGCCCGGTCATCCTTCTCCCGATCTCGATCGGAACTGGAGAGGCAGGGGCGGCGGCGGCCGATGGCGGCACCGGCGAGGACACAGGAATGGCGGGGAGGTCACGGGGCGCTGGGGACGACCGGATCCGGTCACATCGGACCCGTTCCGGCCGGATCCGTGGCATCTCATGACGGGGCGGTGCTGAGGGAGCTCCAGCGGCGTCGGCTTCCATGGCGGCGGTGGAGGACATGGGTCGGCGGCGGAGCAAGGAGGAGGTCCGATGGGACACTGCTCTGGCGAGGTCGCGGGAGGCGTCGGCTGCCGGCGACGGAGGAGCAGCGAGAGGGCGGCGCACGGCGGAGCGAAGTCCGGCGAAGCACGGGTGACCGACAGGAGGCGCGGGGAGGCAGCGAGGCTTCGGGCTCGCGCGGGCCAGGCGGCAGCGACGGATGGGCCCGCGGTCCTGCGATGGGCTCAATGGGCCGGCACGGTGGAGGAGAACCGACTGGGTGAGGTGGCGGTGCCTGGTTGGCTATAAGCGGCGGCGGAGGTGACATGGTGCGACGCCATTGGTCCTGGCGACGTGGCGGCGATGGTGGACACGTCGGACGGCGGACGGACATGTCCGGTGGCGCGGTGGAGGTGAGATCCTGGGTTTAGTCTATGATTTTTGGACGGGGGAGGCGTATTTATATAGGTAGAAGGAGATAGGGGTGTCCAAATGAGGTGCGGTTTTCGTCCACACGATCGTGATCCGACAGCGGAGAACATGGAGATGGTTTAGATGGGTTATTGGGCTATTTTGGAGGGGTGTTGGGCTGGAACACACAAGGGGCTTTTGTGGTTACCCGGTTAACTGTTGGAGCATCAAACGACCTCCAAATGGAACGAAATTTGATAGGTGGTCTACCAGTGGTGTAACAAGGCCACTTGACAAATCTCGGCCCATTCCGAGAATGTTTTACTCCCGCTCACGAAAAGAGACAAGAGGGGTGCGCCGAGTGCATGTGGGAGTGTCGGATTGCGAAACGGACAACTTGAAAATGATCGGATGCATGAGACGAACATGAATGCAAATGAGATGCACATGATGACATGATATGAAATGGACATGAACAAAACGCAAAACGAAAGACAAAACCCAGGCACGAAGGAAAAATCATATCACATGTGCGGAAAAGGCAAGAGTCGGAGCTACAAATATGGAAAGTTGCATCCGGGGTGTTATTAAACTCCAATACTACAAGAGGATCTCGTCCCGAGATCTAGGATGGCACCAGAGGGAAAATGGAAGATGAAGAGAAGAGGTAGAACTAAATTGCTTCTTTGACAACCGAGTGAAACCAAAGAACCTTGATAGGTTAAACAATTTTGAGAAAACAATACAACAGAGATGGACGAAGTTAAAAACACTCTGTTAGAAAAGAGGAACAAGGAAGAATTAATTCGGAGATGCCAGACTTGATAATATGAAAAGAACTTGAGCAGAGGACACAACACTCCGGTTAAATGGATAAACAAAGGAAAGAAACAAGATCTTCATGATTCGAGATGATGAGTGAAAAGAGCAACATCACAATGCCCCCGGAAGAATGAATAGAAGATAGATTGTTGGTATAAAGGGACAGAGCAGAAGATGACAACTTCTTCCCCAAATGAACTTAGAATGCATCCTTGCAAAGAAGGATAGAACAGAGTTGTTGGGAAATCAACAACGGAAAGAATAAGCTTGTTGTGGGCTTATGAAAAAAACTTCTCAAAATTATGAGGTGACAACCTTCCACTCACGGGAAAAATATTTGATTGACAGCTAGAAAAGATAGAAAGCTTCTTCCACCGAGGTGATAAGAGATCTTGGATCATAGGTAATCATCACAAAGAACAACATTCCCAATGGAAGGCTTTAGGTGAAATCTATACCAAGATAACTCCAAGGAAGAAAATGATGGGTTTTAAATATCTCATTCCTGACAACTTGCGAATCATGAAACACGAAAGAAATTGTCAAGAATGACATAACAGCACCGCAAAAGAAAAGGTAGAAAGAATTGCACTTCGGAATGCAAGATGAAGAATGCTTGAACTCCTCAAAACAAGACATGTGTTGAACACCATGTTTATTTGAGAGTATAGCTTGGCGGATCTTAACTTCGAGAGAAATCTTGAGGACAATTTAGGAATGAAAGGAATCCTTGACAAAGCACGATGTAGAGCCTTCATGAAGCACTCCGGTAACAAAATGATGATACAAAGAAAGAGAAGTTGAAAACACAAGGAGAAGCCTTGTAATGATTTAGATGAATCCTCGTGGTGATATAATTGAGAGATCTTGGAACTCCAGAAAAAGTATGAAGCACTTGAACCGAGAATTTGCTCATCGTGAACAAACTCTGGAAGAATGAATCAATCACTTGGATGAAGCAAGAGTAAGAATTATGTTATGCGTATCCTTCACCAATTTAAATTGATGAAAAGCAAACGGATTTAGCATACTACTCATTCTCATTGAAAGGATTAAAAGAGATATAGCATAAAATCAATGGACCACCGGTAGGATTGGAAAGAACGAATGAATCTATATGATAATGAAGGAAGAGAACTCTTGAACGAACCATCGTAAGAATGGAAAAAGAAAGTAGCAACGACACAATTCACTGGGAAGAATTAGAAAACGAATAAAGGTACTTGATAGAATTTAGATACATGAGAATGAAGAGATCATGAACTTATTAGAGGATATTTGAATGATGCACTAGTAAGATGGAATGAATAATTCTGAGATGATGGCTTCGAAGAATCAAACCGAAAAGACTCCTGAATTGCTCCGGATGGGTGAAAATAATTCTCACAATCACAAACAATTATGAGAGGCTGGCACCAAGCTTGAACTGCACATCTTCAAGAGAACGGAGCAAGATTTAAGAGAAACTCTTCTTCGGTCTTCAAAATCCGAGAATGACAATGAGAAACACCATCAACAATTGTTTAGACACTCCGGGAGAATCAAAAGCGAAGAGGTTGAGCAAACGATGAAAAGAATTTGACTGATCTTGGAGAAATACATATGACTGATGATAATTCATTCTTACGTCGAACTTGGAGAAGAATTTGAGAGTAACTCCGGGAAAATAGAAGAGCTAGGTAAGATCCTGGGAAAGACCTGTGGGTTAGGGCCCACTCAAAAGATACACCATTGAAATGGTTTTGAAGAGAGATTGCACTGGTTGAATTAAATAGCTTGAATGAGATAACAACCTCGAAATAACTTGAACAGATCGAGAATGGAAACATGAATCTTCTGAGATATCTTCGGAAATCCGGAACAATTGAATAGCGAGAATTGGATGATTAAAAGGTGCACCGGCATGAGAAAACATTTGAAAATGAGGAAAAGATATGATCGACAAAGCTTGACTTGAATCCAATGGAGAAAAAAGAGAACGAATAATGATGAACTTGAGGCTCTGTTAATATCTTCATGAGAATCACCGGATAAGAACATCTCCTGAAAAGAATGGAGAGACTTCCCATCAATAAAATGATATTTTATTAAGAAATCTGAGTCCTCGAATAAAAAGGGTGGGAGGGAGGGAAAACAAAGACAACTTGTGCAGATGGAAAAGATACCGTTGAGAAAACTTAGAGTTGATCTTGCGGATGTTGAAATTGATCAGATCCACTTGAAGAGAAACACGCCGGTTGAAAAGGATTGACATGACAATCTCGATTATCATGAAGGATTAGTATTCACATAGAAATATGAGAATACCGCTTAGGCCAGATATGGAATCAACACTTGGCATTGAAGCAACTCGAATACCACAACTCAAAACAAAACAAAGGATTGGAACAAACATATGATAGACCCCATATTGTATCATGTGTCAGTTGGAAAGATATCCTACGAGAAACTTGAATTCCCACTTATGAACTCCCAAAAATTTCTGGTTATGCAATCAGGTGTTGAGGATACAGGGGAAGCATAATATCTCACCCAAACTAACAATTCCTGCATCCAGTTGTATCCATCCTTCAACACATAACCAAGAAACCTTCGGAGATCATGTACCTCAACTTTCGAAAAGCATCCGTTATACGAGTTATGCAATAATTCCGAACTCCCGCCCCAGTACTGGGTGGCATCGATTTTATCTCACCAACAACTGCATAAAAGATATTTTCGATGTCGGCGAACTCAGGTATTCTAGAACTGCAATGATATAATTGTGACGACAACACCTCGGAGCTCAACTCCCCGGGACACTGCCACAACCCCTAAATGTCAGGAGGCACCAAGAACAATGTTCTCATCACAAGACTATCGGAATGATTCCAAGATACCCGCGTGATCCTAAAAATGTTTTTGCGAAATTTGAGGAGAGGAGAGTCAAAACTTCTACGTCAGGAGGCCTCACCAGAGTGACGAAGGGACTGAGGAGTAAAAAGAATCCTGGTCTCTGATATATATAATCCTAAGACTCAAAACATTTTTTCTAACCTCAACAACGTCAGCGATTCGATCAAGCAATGTAACAGCCTGGTTTTTGGCCCTTTTCTTTTCTTTTTGAATTATTGGTTTTTGCTCTGTTTTTCTTCTTTCGGGGTGGTTCTATGGCCTTGTTTCCTGGGAAATCATCTTCATTTCCTCTCCCAAATGGCTCATCAGCCTAAAAACTTTGCCAAGATCATGTTACTCCACTACTTGACCAAACCCTCATTTCTTTTTCTCAGGAATATTGCTTTTCCTATTAAAGGAATAACCATGTCTGCCCTAGGTGGTGAAGCAACCCATATTTTTGTCCATCCAAAAATTCCCAAATAATTCTCATAATTTATTTGGGTCATATATTTCTTGAATATGCCCAAACTTTCCTCTCCTAGCCCAAGAATAATTCCCCACTTATTATTCTTCATTTCTGTCCAGAGGGGCACTTTGTGAAGGAAGTGCCACCTATCCTTTCCTGATTTCTCCCAAATCTTTTGGGCCTACTCTTATGTCCACATCATTGCCTCATGCAAAAATTCAACTTTATTTTCCTAGCCAATCATCCTCAGTAATTTTTCAAAGTTTCTATCAGACAAAAGGATTTGTGAAGAAAGTACTATCTAGGTAAATCCAAATGATTTGAAATTTCTCACATTCCTTCATGTGCTCATATTATCCCACTCCTCCAAAATTCAGCCCCATCCAATCATCTATGTGAGCACAGGACTAAATCTTTGATTCTGTTAATATTTTCAGGTTCTGAAGCAAGTATAATTTATATTGCTTCAAAAATCCTGATAAATTAGTAGATGGTTCTCCTGCCCAAATAACTTATCTCCACCAAATTTGGCACCATTTCATCAAGCTAATATTTATCTAGAATTATTGCAAGATTCTGGCAGTGAAATTAGCTGTGAAGGAAGTATCATTTTGGTGAATCCAATTGGTATGAAATTTTTACAGCTTCTTACTTTAACCAAATCAGAATGCCATGCCAAATTTGAGCTCAAGTTGATGGACCATGTGATTGAATCATCCAAATCTCATTTCTGGACCAGATTTGGCAGTTGCAAAGCAACTATATTAAATATTGGTCTTAATCTTCTCAAAGTTACCAGGATGAAAGTCCTTCTTACCATAAACCTTGCAGACAACTCCATTGCTCCCAATCACCTTCCTGTTGATCACCAGTGCTCATCCAAGTTTACTGCAGTAAACTTTAGAGGTAGATTACCATTTAACCAGAGCACTTTTCACTGATCTACCACCTCAGTTGCAACCTCCCCTGCATGAACTACGCACTAGATAGCATGTTCAAGCCCCTAGCCCCCGCTACATGCTAGTGCACACGGTGACCGCGTTAATGGCATCATAGTTTACACGCTCTGTGTGCAGTGGCCGCGTCTAGTGGCTGTTTGTGCTGCGGCACCTCCTCATCTCGTCGCCTTCGCGTGCGTGACCGTGTCCATTGTCTTCCTCTCATCGTTGCCATTCCCCTGGACTCCTCTCCTCCTCCGTCTGTTTCCTCACCGACGCTCGCTGCCGAATGCCCACAGGGGCATAGTGCTCCGTTTGGCTCCGATCTCACCTCGGCCGCTTCCTCCCTGCACTCCGTTGGCCTCCTCTGCCCCGTGCGACTCTCTCTTGTTCCTCCTTCGCCGCCTAAATCCGAGCTCATGCATGTGCACACGCGTCCGCGGCGACTACAACGCGGCTCCCCCTCCCCTTTGCTATTTAAACAGCCCCGAGGCCTCCCGATCGGCCCAAGCTCTTCGCCTCACTCTTCTACCCCTCCCTAGCCTCTCGCCCGAGCCGTGGAGCCTCTCCTCGTCTCAGATGGCCACCATGGCCGCCTCGGGTTTCCTCCTAAATTTGCTTGAAGCCGAGCCCCACTCCACTCCCTCCATCCACCAAAGCAACTCCCGCAGTCCACCCAAGCCCCTCCGCCCTTCTCCTACTCCTCTGGTGGCTTCTAGCCACAAGCCCCACCGGCGCCCAACGCCTCTGTCTGTCGCCGCTCCCTACCCTGTCTTCTCCGCTGCTCTCCAGCGTGGTCAGATCACTCAGGCGGGTGTGGCCCCTCTCACTGGCCAATCCGGTGGTCCAAGCTCCACCGGAGGTGGTCGGAGTTGACCGGACGAGCACCGGCGACGAGCTCCTTCTCTGCTCTGTCGGGCAAGCACGAGGAGAAGACGAAGATGACGCCCCATCCTGCCAGCTGGCTGCGGGCCCCGCGTCTCAGTGAGCTACCCACTGGCCCCGCCTTTGCCAAGCTGGATAAGTGGAGGTGTAATCCTCTGGATTACGTCTTCGCCTATCGAAAGTGTACTCATCTTCTACTTCGAATAGGAATATGTTTCCACTTTAGTGAAAGCGTATTACCTCGAGTGCGCGTTCTGTTTTTCCTACTAAGGGCCTGTTTGAGATGATTTTCATTACCGATAGGTCCATGGTAGAAAAAACCTTATATCTTTTTAATCCTAACTCCAAATGAGGTGATTCCAAAGCCCACCTCTTCGTTTCGTCGAGCTCGTCCTTTTGGTTTCATTTTCACTATGGTTTGACACTGTGAAAATGACCATTTTGCCCTTGTGCTTAATCAGCCCCTCCGCGAGAGAATGTTTTCTAGCGATTCTTTCCGCGAGCTTCTCACACTTCATCCCGATGATTTCTTCACCCTCAGGCAAGCCACACCCTCCATTTGCATGATTGCAATGAAGTGACATGGTTTATTTGTTTGAACTTCATTAAAATATTTCTTTAGCTATGTATGATTTGTTCATGGAATTTCTCGGAGTATTGTTTTGATCTTGATATTGCCATGATATTACTCGGAGTTCTAGGATTTATATTTGGATGATTATGTGGATGACATGTGCCTTTGGATTCTTACTGGCTATTATGATTATTTTCATGGTGGTATTTGGTATTATTTTGGAGTATTACTTTGGATATCATGTTGCCTTTGGATTATTAGAGGCTAGTGTTAGTTTCATCATGATGCTAGTTGATATTGTGTTTTGGAGTATGATGATGGAGATGATGCTTGCATATGGATCATAGCTGGATAGTTAGTTCTTGATATTTGAGTTGTAGTATTATCGTTCTTGGATTCATCATGATAGTAGTGTTATACTATCCTCAGAGTATTTTGATATGATGATATTAAGCCTTGGATTATTTGTTGGATATTGCTATGACTTGGATTATAGTTTGATAGTTGACATCGGAGTATCAGTTATCACAGTTATATTTTGATGGATAAATTTTGTCATTATGTTGGCCAGGTGCCACCAAACCGGGCTTTCTCCAGTGCAACCACATTCGCCTTTATGGGAAGGCCCTAATGAGATGCTATTGCCGTGTCTCTCGCCGGTGCCTCCAACGAGGGAAGGTTATGGGTGCGCGATACCCTGATCAGGTAGGCACACATAAGCCTTGTGTGCCCGTAGTTGGATTTTGCGCGCTTTTGTCCCCGTTTGGGACAGTTTTGTTTGCCACAACGGTGGCCATTTTGCCATGACGGTGGCCGTTGGTGCCTTTGGTAGGCACGGGGCCACCCAGGACTGAACTGTAACACCCTCGATGCGACTATAGCTCCCACGTGTCGAGGCACGACTTAGAGACATAATCGCATTGAAGGCATATGTCGCAAGTTAGGCAATCTTCACAAACATCCCATGTAATATAATAATAAAAGGGGAGATAACATAGTTGGCTTACACTCGCCACGTCAATCAAGTATATAAATAACATTACATCATCCAAACACTCATGGCCCGACTACGGCGCCAAAATAAAAGAGAACCCAACATGCGACACGGTCCCAATCACCCCCAACTAGGCACCACTACTGATCATTGGGAAAGGAAACATAGTAACATTGAGAGTCTTCGTTGAACTCCCACTTGAGCTCATACGCTTCTGCTGGAGCGGAATCATTAGGCCCTGCATCTGGTGTAATAGTAATCTGTGAGCCACAGGGACTCAGCAATCTCGCACCCTCGCGATCAAGACTATTTAAGCTTATAGGTAAGGCAAGGTAAATATAAGGTGGAGCTGCAGCAAGCGACTAGCAAGTATGGTGGCTAACATATTCGCAAAAGAGAGCGAGAAGAGGAGGCAAAGCACGAGCGAGAAACTAGAGAGCAACCTGCACAAACATTACTCCAACACCGTGTCCACTTCCCGGACTCCGCCGAGAAGGGACCATCACGGTAACACACTCAGTTGATTCATTTTAATTAAGTTAAGGTTCAAGTTATCTACAACCGGACATTAACAAATTCCCATCTGCCCATAACCGCGGGCACGACTTTCGAAAGTTCAAATCCCTGTAGGGGAGTCCCAACTTAGCCCATGACAAGCTCTCATGGTCAACGAAGGAATAGACCTCCTCCCAAGACATTCCGATCAGACTCGGTATCTCGGTAATTCAAGACACTTCGACAGGTTAAAACAAGACCAGCAACACTGCCCGAATGTGCCGACAAATCCCGATAGGAGCTGCACATATCTCGTTCTCAGGGCACACTCAGATGAGACATCCTACGAGTAAAACCAACCCTCAAGTTGCCCCGAGGTGGCCCCGCAGTCTACTCGGTCGGACCAACACTCAGAGGAGCACTGGCCCAGGGGGGTTAAAATAAGATGACCCTCGGGCTCCGGTAACCTAAGGGAAAAAGAGGCTAGGTGGCGAATGGTAAAACCAAGGTTGGGCATTGCTGGAAAAGCTTTAATCAAGGCAAACTATCAAGGGGTTTCCATTATAACCCAACCGCGTAAGGAACGCAAAATTCGGGAACATAACACCGATATGACGGAAACTAGGGCGGCAAGAGTGGAACAAAACACTAGGCGAGAAGCCGAGCCTTCCACCCTTTACCAAGTATATAGATGCATTAAGATAACAAGATAATATAATGATATCCCAACAAGTAAATAAATGAATGTTCCAACAAGGAACGGCCTTCAATCTTCACCTGCAACTAGCAACGCTATAAGAGGGGCTGAGCAAAGCGGTAACATAGCCAATCAACGGTTTGCTAGGACATGGTGGGTTAGAGGTTTGACATGGCAATTTGGGGGGCTTGAAAACAAGTGGTAGGCATCGTAGCATTGGCATAGCAAAAGAGCGAGCAAACTAGCATAGCAAAGATAGTAGTGATTTCGAGGGTATGATCATCTTGCCTGCACAGTTGTCAGAGTTGACTGGATCCTCGAAAGCAAACTCAACGGGCTCCTCGTTAGCGAACTCGTCTCCCGGCTCTACCCAAAGAAGAAAAACAAGCAACAAGGATACAATCAACCACGTGCAAACTCAAACAACACGATGCAAAGATGATATGCTATGCGGGATGCGATGCGGGATGCAAAATACAAGATATGACAGGAAATGCATGAACCTGGCCTCAACATGGAAATCCAAGTGTGCCACTGGAAAGATGAGATGAAATCGCTTGAAAACGATATAAAGAACGCCGGAATCGGAGTTACGGTTTGGAAGTGGCAAGCGATTCAAAAATGACACCGGTCTGCGATTTACAGCAACTAGCCAACTAAATACAATGAGATGAACATGCTACAACACCTAAACATGACAACAAAATACATGACAGGGATGCACACAAGATTCTTAACAAAAGTCTAGCACTGAGCTATGGCCAATTCATCCATTAACAGGTTCAAACAAGCATGGCAAAAATGCATATGGCAAACAAATCTCAGACTTAGTGAAATTAACACTTGTCTGGAATTTCAGATCAGGTAGCCCTCTTCGGAGCAACAAAACTACATGCTACAGGATATGAACATGGCAAAGTAAAGCATGGCATGGAGCTACTCAAAGAGCTTAACAAAAGTACCTTAGTGGCCTTGAGCCAAAAGGGATCAGAAAATACAATTGCAAGCATGTGAACATAGCAAAAACATAATCGGTTTTTAGACTTAGTAAAAAACTGACACATGCTGAAATATAACTCAAGTAGGCATGTTTACGAGCTTGATGCACTCACTATGGTGCAAGTCATGGCAAGACAAGCATACACCCATCAAGAGGGCACCAAATGCAAGCTAGACATGGCAAGAACAATAGTATAGCATGCACGGATCAAGTACAACATCACCGGCAAAATTGCAAAGAAGTTGACAATCTGCCCAGATTCACAAAGTAGCAAAAGTAGAGCTCGATTGACTCAAGCTAGGGTGCTCCATAATTGCAAACAAAGGCATGGATGGATAGAGCACTACAATATTAACAAAACTCCCTTACTGATCATCCTCAAAAGAGGCACGGATCACTAGGAAACAGCAAGAACATATGGCATCATGAGATAAACGGCTCCAGGACTTAGTGAAATTACTAAGTCCATGAAAATAGAATTAGCAAGTGCACCACTTTGCAAGCTTGCACTAGACACCACACACATCACAAAAATATATGGGTTGCACCTCTGGAGAGATGACAAAACCCTAAACAAAACACATGTAGAACTCACGGGCATATCATGCACACAATAATCATGGCAAAAATGACAAAAAGCTAAACGGAGTAGCAAATCTGACAATTAACTCAAGTAGCCCTCTTCTAACAGCATTTCGGGCATCAAGATGAAATCAAATGAAAATGATGCAATGGAATGAAATGATGTACTCTCTGAGATGAACATTTTGATATGCTATATGCATGAATTGGATCTACGGATGCAAAGTTACGGAGCTACGAACAGGGGCACTTGGATCTGCGAATTTCAGGACTTAGAAGAAAAACAACCTCCTCAGATCTAGGGTTGGGCACGGAATCCGAGGCGGTTAGCGAGGCACTGTTCACGATGGAGTCGAGGTCGCCGGCAAGGTGGGTTCGTCGGCAGGGAGAAGAGGGGAGGCGAGGCCGGCCTTCCCCGGGCCGGACCTGACGGCGACGGCGGCGGCGGAGCTAGCCGCGGTGGTCGGCGCGGCAGGGGCGGCGCCGGGATCGCGGCAGAGGCGGAGCCGGCCGGCGAGGTTGCGCGGGTGATGGCGTGCGGTGGCGCGGCCACCGGAGTTGAGGGAGGCGGCGGCGCGGCGCGCAAGGAGGCGGCACGGGCGGCTCGCAGGGCGTCTGGGCCGGGAGGGCCTGCCCCGGGCCCGAGCGGGCTGCGGCGGCGGCGGTGGTATGGCGGCCATGTGGCGCGCTGCCACTGGCTGCGGGCGGGCGGCGGCGGCGTGTCCGGCCGGAACGGACACGTCCGGCGCGGCGCAAGGTTTTTTTAGGGTTTCGGGGGGGAAGAAAGATCCGGATTTGGAGGGGTGTATATATAGGCATAGAGGGAGCTAGGAGAGTCCAAATGAGGTGCGGTTTTCAGCCACGCGATCGTGATCGAACGCTCTAGATGATGGAGCAGAGTTTGGTGGGTTTTGAGCCAAATTGGAGGGGTGTTGGTCTGCAACGCACACGAGGCCTTTTCGGTCCCTCGGTTAACCGCTGGAGTATCAAACGAAGTCCAAATGTTACGAAACTTGACAGGCGGTCTACCGGTAGTAAGCCAAGGCCACTTGGCAAGTCTCAGTCCAATCCAGAAATGTGTAATCCCCACACACGAAGGAAAGCTAGAAATGACCATCGGAGGAGAACGAAGCGCCGGAATGCAAAACGGACAACGGGGAAAATGCTCGAATGCATGAGATGAACACGTATGCAAATGCAATGCACATGATGACATGATATGCGATGCATGACAACGACAACAACACACGGAGACAAAAGCCGAACCCAAGGAAAATAAATATAACTTAATGTCGGAAACGGCAAGAGTTGGAGTACAAATATGGAAAGTTACATCCGGGGTGTTACATGAACCCAAAGGGGGTGTCGGTTGGAGTGGCCAGGAGAGTGTCATGGCAGTAGATCGGTTTTATCGGAACGCCGTTGGTCCACCTGAATGGGAGTGCGAGGCGATGGGTTCCATGGTGTGGGTAAAGTGCGCTACCTCTGTAGAGTGTGTTTGTTTAAACTATCGATAGCCGCATCCTCGGTCATGGGCATGGGTTCATACTAGGTCACACCGTTCGATCAACACTCACATGACGGAATGACTTATAGGTGATTTATATGTTGATATTTTGAGCAGTACAGATTGGCAGGATGTTGATGATGATGTTGGAGACCAAGTGTTGGTCATGGTTGTGATCGCCGGAAAGATCACCGTTTGGTTACAAGGTAACCCGATCCAGGACCACGAGGTTGGTCCGTTTGTGATCCGTGAAAGATCACTGTTTGGTTTTGATCACGAGGTGATCGAGATGGTATATTGCTTTCCCGGTTAGCCAAGAGAAACATGGTTATGGAGATTTGAGATGTTGATTTATCAGTATTGTATCAGTTTCATACCATGCTTAGTATTTGCTTCGTCATGGTAGTTGTTAATTAATTAACCTGTTAATGCTAAGTTATTTTCTTGCCTTGATGTTTATGGTTGTTGTGAGCTTGCAAGTACATTCAATGTACTGACCTGGCGTGTCATGCCAGATTACAGGTGATGCCATGATTGCTTGATTGCTTGTCAAGGTTGCCGTGCGTGCGAGCTAGATCGTGTCCCAGCCAGAGTTTCCATTTAGTGGATTTCACCACATTCGTCGTTGTTCCACTGCTAGAAATATTCCGCTGCTAGCATAGAGCAAGTGTAGTATCGCAGACGTAGTGTCGCCGTGCTGATATACCTCTTTGTAACATCAGACCTTTGTATTATTATTCTTGTAATAAGAGCTGATTTGTTCTATGTCAAGCAGTGCCGTATTCCAGAGACTTGTTCTCAATCTCTGGGCCGTAATATGGGGCGTGCTGGTTTCTCTGAGTCGGGGTGCCACAACACTTTGTATCAGAGCAGGTCTTGCTTTAGGACGCCTAGTCAGTGTGAGCGGTAGAAACCAGTAGAAATCGGTAGTTTAAAGTTTGGCTTGTTTATTGCATTTGGTTGCTGCATTTGTTTGTTGCACAACATGCATATAGCCTTAGTATTTGTTGCTAACGGTTTATCTTGTGAGTGTAGCTGGCATCGGCTCGGATCCACTACAGCTCAGCCTTGCATTTCTCCAGTTTTCTTTTCTTGCTTGTTCTTTGATGTTTGGTGTCATTTCTGTCCCAGTAGAGTGATGCCAAGTGATCCCGACACTATTCACAAAAATGGTGCTCATGTATCACGCCGAATTCCTTCCTTCAGCCCCATTTTGTTTTGGTGGTAGACATGCTTCTACCCCGGATCATCCTTTTTTCTTGTCATGTTGGCAACCCTTAATGGTCTTAGTCATCAAGAAAGGGCAATGCCAGCAGACTCAGTTTCCCCGCTATCCTTATTTCTTGGACGAGTACGGGTACTTTCCGTCCTCTTGATAATAATGTGGCAATGACATTTGTGTCCTGCTACATGGTTACCATGTACATCCTCGCCTCCGAGCTAGTCCAGGTTCCAACCTGGCTAAGCTAGCACTTGGTGTAGCGCTGTTTACACCAATTTTTCCACACATTTATTTGTCCTCATGCACCTCGTCACAGCATGCTAGATCGTAGAACCGGAGATCCCGCGAGATTTGTGTGCTTAAGTAGGCATGCATATTGTGTGACTAGCGGTAATATGTGACATTGATTGTGTGTAAATTGATTGTTGTTGTGTGCTTTTGTTTAGTTGAGTTTTCGTTTGCTTCTTTCTTTTTGGGCCCCGGTGTTGCATTATTTTCCCCCTATAAAGAGTTGCTCATCATCTGACACGGGACTTGAAGAAGTAATAAGGATTCCAAATATTTGGGAACTTAGCTAAACCGAATGGAATTCTCAGCCGACTGTAGTGAAATGGGGAATATCTGATTTCGAGGCTGATAATCAATTTTGCATTAGTGTCCACTCCTCATAACAATACATATAACTCAAGTCTACATCAGTACAAAACCCTCACAGCAGTAATGATCAAGTCAACAACAAGACAATTCAGGTACAAGAGCAATAGTATATTTTCAGTCAAAGGTATGGATCATATACACAATTTTGGCTCACCAATGCATGATTCTTGAGATATATTATCATCCGAAATAAAGTCAGAAGGTGATATTCTCAAGGAAGACACTCAAACAAATTTTCTCATGCAAATCATCAGCTACAGAATATTATGGGCATGTGTGTAGATTTCAGTCTGCATATTAGTATGAAGTTTTGAATGTAAGAAATCCAGTCTTCTTCCACACGCTATTAGAAGAAATTTATGATGCAAGGCTCCTAAATTTTCCAAGATAGCCGGTCTTACACAGCAAGATACCTCAGTAAAAGCTTCTGACAGATGGAAAAAGATTTTTTCTCAACAAGCAAACTCGAGGAGAAGCTTCTCAAGGACAGAAACCCGGCTTCTCCTGCACAGTACTCATGTCAAGCTTCGTGTGTAAGCTATCGAGGCTTCTTCTGCACGCTACCCAGACAAAAGCTTCAAGTAGAAGCTAACGAGCCTTCCTCGGCAAGCTACACAAATGGCTTTTCTCTGCCGTTCAAGGATCAGATTTGCATTAGTTTTGTCAGAGGTACAATGTAGTCAAAACATATGCCTACCGCAAGGATCGATTGTTCGGTTGCATATGATTCTTACACATATGGTTATCATGCATCCCCAATCATATCAGTCACTCATACGAGGTACGACAAGGATCCAACATATATACCTAAGGAAAGTAAGGATCCCCCAAACTCATGAATCACTACTAGAAAAAGGGCTATAGATGGGATTGATACTAATGGCGCACCAGACAAGAGGTGCGCCATTAGTATATACTAATGGCGCACCACCTACTGATACGCCATTAGACTTGAAACTACTAATGGCGCACCTGGGCCCGGGTGCGCCATTAGTATCAATTTTTTTTAACTAGTGCACCTGTCCAAACATACTAATGGCGCATCCAGACACAATGCGCCATTTCTAGTTGTAACTAGTAATGGCGCACCTGCCGGAAAGTGCGCCACTAATGATTAATCATGCAAATGAAGATAACCAGAGATACAAATCTCATGTAATTATAATAATTGACAAGATTTGGGGATGACATCACTGAATCAACAGTCTTGAAAATGGTCCTCAAGGCCATTATTCCCGCAACTGACAAGGATATGTCCTAAAACCTTGTCACCTTCTTATATGGTTGGCCTAAACAACGACCTCTATATAGCTACAAGCCCCGAGTATATGTGACATATGTGCGGACCCAGGTCAGAAAACAAGCACAAGGAATAATGTAAAAATATTGCACTAATCACGTCCATGGTCATACGAAGAATCAAGGACATGTGTGGCCAAATTATTTCAGTAAGGAATCCTAACAAAGAAAATCGGGACCATTAAAGGGTGAGATTGACAACAAAGGTATGATGATTTTTGCACGACCATCAGGGTCCGGATACCGAAATCAGTTGGAGGTCATAATTTACATATGGATCCACAAAGACATACTCTCAGCGGCCTACTCTATTTTACAAGGATTTCGTATCCCGCCGACCCGCTTGGAATGGTTAGTGTGCAAAATCCAATTGGGTATACTGACAAAATGGGTAAATCAAAAGCCGAACAATCAGCTCAGACCTGGTATACTCACCGAGGAAATCAAGTACACGGTCAGTCTGTTAGAAAAAGCATTTGTCCATCAGCCCCCTAGTAGGCGAGTCTCAAGATATAAATACTTGGGGTATGACACAACTATTACTCCATACACCGTTATATTGCTCCTAACAAAAGGCAGTTAGATCTTTGGTACATATCTCACGCTTGAGCCAAAGAAATAAATCAAAATCAGTACCACCTATGAGCAGTCTGATCCCGTCAGAAGATGGCCATGATTAATTCTCAGCATTTATTGAAACGAGAAGGCCTGCATTTATTTAAAGCAACCCCATGATAGAAGTATTAAGGTTTTCATGACAAAAGAAAAGTTTATTCTAGGACTCATTGGATATCGCCGCAGATATGAGAGAATCAACGTTAGCAAAAGGATTTGGTGTGTGAGCCAAAAAACCATCAGAATTTGGGGAAAGGTGAAGCAAACCACCCCGAGCAAAGATAATCAAGTCATCTAAAATTCTTGGGGGAACAATAAATAAAGGAAAAAAGGATACCCGAGTGGGAAATGGTGTCCTCAAGACATACTTGTTCCTTGAGCAACTAAATCTCAAGGACAAGATTTCTTTATGGGGTAAGAGTTGTAACAGCCTGGTTTTGGCCCTTTTCTTTTCTTTCTGAATTATTTGTTTTTGCTCTGTTTTTCTTCTTTTGGAGTGGTTCTGTGGCCTTGTCACCTGGGAAATCATCTTCATTTCCTCTCCCAAGTGGCTCATCAACCTAAAAACTTTGCCAAGATCATGTCACTCCACTGCTTGACCAAACCCTCATTTCTTTTTCTTAGGAATATTCCTTTTCCTATTAAAGGAATAACCCTGTCTGCCCTAGGTTGTGAAGCAACCCATATTTCTCTCCATCCAAAAATTCCCAAATAATTCTCATAATTTCTTTGGGTCATATATTGCTCGAATATGCCCAAACTTTCCTGTCCTAGCCCAACAATAATTCCCCACTAATTATTCTTCATTTCTGTCCAGAGGGGCACTTTGTGAAGGAATTGCACCTATCCTTTCCTGATTGCTCCCAAATCTTTTGGGCATTCGCTTATGTCCACATAATTGCCTCATACAAAAATTCAACTTTATTTTCCTAGCCAATCGTCCTCAGTAATTTTTCAAAGTTTCTACTAGACAGAAGGCTTTGTGAAGAAAGTACTATCTAGGGATATCCAAATGAGTTCAAATTTCGCACACTCCTTCATGTGCTCATATTATCCCACTCCTCCAAAATGCAGCCCCATCCAATCATCTATGTGAGCACAGGACCAAATCTTTGAATCTGTTAATATTTTCAGGTTGTGAAGCAAGTATAATTTATATTGCTTCAAAAATCCTGATAAATTAGTAAATGGTTCTCCTACCCAAATAACTTCTCTCCACCAAATTTGGCACCATTTCATCAAGCTAATATTTATCTAGAATTATTGCAAGATTCTGGTCAGTGAAGATAGCTGTGAAGGAAGTATCATTTTGATGAATCCAATTGGTATGAAATTTTTACAACTTCTTACTATGACCAAATCAGAATGCCTTGCCAAATTTGAGCTCAAGTTGATGGACCATGTGAGTGCATCATCCAAATCTCATTTCTGGACCAGATTTGGCAGTTGCAAAGCAACTATATTAAATCTTGGTCTTAATCTTCTCAAAGTTACCAGCATGAAAGTCCTTCTTACCCTAAACCTCGCAGACAACTCCATTCCTCCCAATCACCTTCCTGTTGATCACCAGTGCTCATCCAAGTTTACTGCAGTAAACTTCAGAGGTAGATTAACATTTAACCAGAGCACTTTTCACTGATCTACCACCTCAGTTGCAACCTCCCCTGGATGAACGACGCACTAGACAGCATGTTCAAGCCCCTACCCCCCGCTACATGCCAGTGCACGCGGTGACCGCGTTAATGGCATCAAAGTGCACGCGCTCGGTGTGTAGTGGCCGCGTCCAATGGCCGTTTGTGCTGCGGCACCTCCTCATCTCGTCGCCTTCGCGCACGTGACTGTGTACATTAATTGTCTTCCTCTCGTCGTCGCCGTTCCCCTGGACCCCTCTCCCCCTCTATCCGTTTCCTCACTGACGCTCACCGACGCTCGCCGCCGAACGCCAACGGGGGCACAGTGCTCCGTTTGGCTCCGATCTCACCTTGGCCGCTTCCTCCTTGCGCTCCATTGGCCTCCTCTGCCCCGTGAGACTCTCTCATGTTCCTCCTTCGTTGCCTAACTCCGAGCTCATGCGCGTGCAGACGCGTCCGCGGCGCCGGCCAAGCGTCCGCGGTGACGACAGTGCGGCTCCCCCTCCCCTTGGCTATTTAAGCAGCCCCGAGGCCTCCCGATTGCCCCAAGCTCTTCGCCTCACTCAGTCCACCCCTCCCTAGCTTCTCGTCCAAGCCCCGGAGCCTCTCCTCGTCTCAGATGGCCAGCATGGCCGCCTCGGGTCTCCTCCTAAATTGGCTCGAAGCCGAGCCCCACTCCACTCCCTCCCTGCACTAGAGCAACTCCCACAGTCCACCCAAGCCCCTCTGCCCTTCTCCTACTCCTTCGGTGGCTTCTGGCCGCGAGCCCCGCCGGCGCCCGATGCCTCTGTCCACCACGGCTCCCTGCCCCGTCTGCTCCGCTACTCTCCGGCGTGGTCAGATCACTCAGGCGGGTGCAGACCCTCTCACTGGCCAATCCAGTGCTCCGAGCTCCACCGGAGGTGGTCGGAGTCGACCGGACGAGCGTCGGCAATGAGCTCCTGCTCTACTCCGTCGGGCAAGAGCGAGGAGAAGAGGGAGACGACGCCCCATACCCGCCAACTGGCTGTGGGCCCCGCGCTTCAGTGAGCCAGCCACCGGCCCCGCCTTTGCCACGCTGGATAAGTGGAGGCATAATCCTTTGGATTACGTCTTCGCCTATCGAAAGCATACTACTCTTCTACTTCAGACAGGAATACGTTTCCACTTCAGTGAAAGCGTATGACCTCGAGTGCGCGTTCTGTTTTTCCTACTTAGGGCCTGTTTGTGATGATTTTCATTATAGATAGGTCCCTGGCAAAAAAACCCTTATATATTTTTACTCCTAACTCCAAATGAGGTGATTCCATAGCCCACCTCTTCGTTTCGTCGAGCCTGTTCTGTTGGTTTCATTTTCACTATGGTTTGACACTGTGAAGATGACCATTTTTCCCTTGCGCTTAATCAGCCCCTCCATGAGAGAATGTTTTCCGGCAATTCTTTCCGCGAGCTTCTCACACTTCTTCCCGGTGATTTCTTCACCCTTAGGCAAGCCACACCCTCCAATTGCATGATTGCAATGAAGTGAGATGGTTTGTTTATTTGAACTTGATTAAAATATTGCTTTAGCTATGTATGATTTGTTCATGGAATTTCTCGGAGTATTGTTTTGATCTTTGTATTGCCATGATATTACTTGGAGTTCTAGGACTTATATTTGGATGATTATGTGGATGACATGTGCCTGATTCTTAGTGGCTATTATGATTATTTTCATGATGGTATCTGGTATTATTTTGGATTATTAATTTGGATATCATGTTGCCTTTGGATTATTAGTGGCTAGTGTTAGTTTCATCATGATGCTAGTTGATATTGTGTTTCAGAGTATGATGATGGAGATGATGCTTGCATATGGATCATAGCTGGATAGTTAGTTCTTGATATTTGAGTAGTAGTATTATCGTTCTTGGATTCATCATGCTAGTAGTGTTATACTGTCCCCGGAGTATTTCCATATGACGATATTAAGCCTTGGATTATTTGTTGGATATTGCTATGACTTGCATTATAGTTTGATAGTTGATACCGGAGTATCAGTTATCATAGTTATACTTTTGGGGATAAATTTCATCATTAAATTGGTCAGGTGCCACCGAACCGGGCTTTCTCGAGTGCAACCACATTTGCCTTTATGGGAAGGCCCTAATGCGATGCTATTGACGTGTCTCTCGCCCGTGCCTCCAATGAGGGAAGGTTATGGGCGCACGCTACCCTGATCAGGTAGGCGGACATAAGCCTTGTGTGCCCGTAGTTGGATTTTGCGCGCTTTTGTCCCCATTTGGGACCGTTTTGTTTGCCGTGATGCTGGCCATTTTGCCACGATGGTGGCTGCTGGTGCCTTTGGTGGGCACGGGGCCATCCAGGACTAAACCCAAAGGGGGTGTTGGTTGGAGTGGCCGAGAGAGTGTCATGGTAGTAGATCGGTTTTGTTGGAACGTCGTTGGTCCACCTGAATGGGAGTGCGAGGCCATGGGTTTCATGTTGTGGGTAAAGTGCGCTACCTCTGCAGAGTGTGTTTGTTTAAACTATCGATAGTTGCATCCTCAGTCATGGACATGGGTTCGTACTAGGTCACACCGTTCGATCAACACTCACATGACGGAATGACTTATAGGTGATTTATATGTTGATATTTTGAGCAGTACAGATTGGCAGGATGTTGGTGATGATGTTGGAGACCAAGTGTTGGTCATGGTTGTGATCGCCGGAAATATCACCGTTTGGTTACAAGGTAACCCGATCCAAGACCACGAGGAGCATGGTATCAAACTGATACAATACTGATAAGTCACCATCTCAGATCTCCATAACCATGTTTCTCTTGGCTAACCGGCCAAGCAGTATACCATCTCGATCACCTCATGACCAAAACCAAACGGTGATCATTCAATGTATTAACTTGCCTTGATGTTTATGGTTGTTGTGAGCTTGCAAGTACATTCAATGTACTAACCTGGCGTGTCATGCCAGATTGCAGGCGATGCCATGATTGCTTGATTTCTTGTCGAGGTTGCCGTGCGTGCGCTCTAGATCGTGTCCCAGCCAGAGTCCCTGCAGAGTGGAGTTCACCACCTTCGTCGTTGTTCCGCTACTACAAGTTGTTCCGCTGCTAGCATAGAGCAAGTGTAGTATCGCAGGCGTAGTGTTGCCGTGCTGATATGCCTCTTTTCAACATTAGACCTTTGTATTATTATTCTTGTAATAAGAGCTGATTTGTTCTATGTCAAGAAGTTTCGTATTCCACAGACTTCTCCTCGATCTCTGGGCTGGAATACGGGGTGTTCCAGTTTCTCTGAGTCGGGGTGCCACAAGCAGGGGGCTCCTAAGTCAGGGATGGCTCTGGTTACCAACTTGTAACACCCTCGATGCGGCTATATCTCCCACGTGTCGAGGCACAACTTAGGGGCATAACCACATGGTGGTTTAGTCGCAAGTGGAGCAATCTTCACACAATCCCATGTACTGAATAAGAAAGGGATAAAGAGTTGGCTTAGAATTGCCACTTCACACATATACAAGTTAAACATACATCATCCAGAGTACAATCAAGGTTCGACTACGGAACCAAAATAAAAGAAGACAACCCCAAATGCTAGATCCCCGATCGTCCAAACTGGCCCCCACTACTGATCAAAAGGAAACGAAACAAAACAATGACCAAGATCTTCAACGAGCTCCCACTTGAGTCGGGTTGCGTCACCTACACAGATATCATCGGCACCTGCAACTGTTTGTAAGTATCTGTGAGTCACGAGGACTCAACAATCTCACACCTGCGAGATCAAGACTATTTAAGATTATGGGTAGGATAGGGTAATGAGGTGGAGTTGTAGCATGCACTAAGCATATAAGGTGGCTAACATACACAAATAAGAGCGAGAAGTGAAGCAACACAACGGTCAAGAAACTAGAAGTGATCCAGAAGTGATCCTGAAACTACTTACGTTCAAGCATAACACAAGACCGTGTTCAGTTCCCGGACTCCACCGAGAAGAGACCATCACGGTTACACATGCGGTTGATGCATTTTAATTAAGTTAAGTGTCAAGTTATCTACAACCGGATATTTATAAATTCCCATCTGCCACATAACTGCGGGCACGGCTCTCGGAAGTTTTATACCCTCTAGGGGTGTCCCAACTTAGCCCATCACAAGCTCTCATGGTCAACGAAGGATATTCCTTCTCCCGGGAAGACCCGATCAGTCCCGGAATCCCAATTACAAGACATTTTGACAATGGTAAAACAAGACCAGCAAGACCACCCGACTGTGCTGAAAAATCCTGATAGGAGCTGCACATATCTCGTTCTCAGGGCACACCGGATAAGCTAAGCGTACATGTACCAACATAACCCAAGTTGCCAAGGGATGTTGTAGTTTGGACCAACAATCAGAGGAGCACTGGCCCGGGGGTTTAAAATAAAGATGACCCTTGAGTTTGCAGAACCCAAGGGAAAAGGCTGAGGTGGCAAATGTTGAAACCAAGGTTGGGCCTTGCTAGAGGAGTTTTATTCAAGGCGAACTTTCAAGGGGTTCCCATAACACCCAATCGCGTAAGGAACGCAAAATCAAGGAACATAACACCGGTATGACGGAAACTAGGGCGGCAAGAGTGGAACAAAACACCAGGCATAAGGTCGAGCCTTCCACCCTTTACCAAGTATATAGATGCATTAATTAAAATAAGAGATATTGTGATATCCCAACATATCCATGTTCCAACATGGAACAAATTTCAACTTCACCTGCAACTAGCAACGCTATAAGAGGGGCTGAGGAAGGTGGGTTAGAGGCTTGACATGGAAACATGGGAGACATGATATAAGAAGTGGTAGGTAGTGTGACATAGCGATAGAGCGAAAAACTAGCAAGCAAAGATAGAAGTGATTTCGAGGGTATGGTCATCTTGCGTGCAAAGTTCTTAGAGCCGTTGAAAGCGTGATCCTCATTAGCATACTCAACAGGTTCCTTCTTGGTGTCAAAACCGGTGGATCTCGGGTAGGGGGTCCCGAACTGTGCGTCTAGGCGGATGGTAACAGGAGGCAGGGGAGACGAAGTTTTACCCAGGTTCGGGCCCTTTTGATGGAGGTAAAACCCTTCGTCATGCTTGATTAATATTGTTGATATGGGTAGTACAAGAGTAGATCTACCACGAGATCAGAGAGGCTAAACCCTAGAATCTTGCCTATGGTATGATTGTATGTTATTGTTGTTGTGTCCTACAGACTAAAACCCTCCGGTTTATATAGAAACCGGAGAGGGTTAGGGTTACACAAGGTCAGTTACAAAGGAGGAGATATCCATATCCGTACTGCCTAGCTTGCCTTCCACGCCAAGGAGAGTCCCATCCGGACACGAGACAAAGTCTTCAATCTTGTATCTTCATAGTCCAACAGTCCGGCCAAAGGATATAGTCCGGCTGTCCGGAGACCCCCTAATCCAGGACTCCCTCAGTAGCCCCTGGGCAAGGCTTCAATGACCATGAGTCCGGCGCAAAGTATTGTCTTCGGCATTGCAAGGCGGGTTCCTCCTCCGAATACACCACGGAAGAACACAAGGATTGTGTCCAACCCTGCAAAATAAGTTTCCACATACCACCGTAGAGAGCATAACATTTCCACAAATCTAATCTGCTGACACGTTTTGGCAACACGACATTATGCCATGGCCCGGTAATTATTCGAACCGTTTTTCTTCAACCCGCTCCACACATAATGCGAGGCAGTTTTTTGACACGTCTTGTCAAAGCAGAGATCGTGTTCCCCCAATTACGGGATTCTCATCAATACGGTCGTGGGTAACCCAACCGTATCCAGGACTCCTAGATTATAGGCAAGTCCCAAACGGCTACGGAGAGGATGCTTGATATCCGCCCTCTTTATAAAGGGACAAGGCTTTTACTCTTTCCCTCTCGTGCTCAATCGAATCATTCCCCCGCCTCGAGCTCTAACACCCAAAGCCCAAGCGAAAGTGCGTTATATCGACTAGAGTGGGGGTGAACAGGCGATTTTTATGAAAGTCTTGAAAACATGGAAGTTATGAAGACAAATGATAGAAATAAACCTATTACCCTGCAGCGGAAGGTAGACTACACTAGGCAAGCCATAGTCAAGTATTCAATAGAGTTAAAGCTCAATGACTAATAGCAGCAATGTAGTAAGGATCAGGTAGGAAGATATTGTGAAGCCACACAGAACATGCAGTCACTCAGTGAAGACAAAAGGTAGTGCAAACATATAATGACTTCACACGGAGTAACAGTAAGTAAAGGGAAGGGAAGATGAAACCAGTGACTCGCTGAAGACAATGATTTGTTGGACCAGTTCCAGTTGCTGTGACAACTGTACGTCTGGTTAGGGTGGCTAGGTATTTAAACCTTAGGACACACAGTCCCGGACACCCAGTCCTGAACACGCAGCTCAGGACACCCAGTCCTCACCGTATTCCCCTTGAGCTAAGGTCACACAGACCTCGCGCCAATCACTCTGGTAAGTCTTTAAGGTAGAATCCCAAACCTTCATAGACTTCGTTCACCGACAATCCATAATGTATCTTGGATGCTCAGAACGCGACGCCTAACCGGCTGGAGGATGCACAGTCCTCAAGTGTAATAAGTCTTCAGATCACACAGACAAGAAGACTTAAGTGATGCCTAATTCTCTTTGGCTCTGGGTGGTTAGGGCTTTATCCTCGCAAGGAATTCTCTCTCAAAGACTTCGAGGTGGGTTGCTCTCAAACGACAAAAGCCGTACTCTAAATCTGAGCAGCCAACCATTTATGGTTGTAGGGGGTGGGCTATTTATAGCCACTTGGCAACCCGACCTGATTTGTCCGAAATGACCATGGGTCACTAAGGAACTAACACGTGTTCCAACGGTCAGATTTCAAACTCACACGGCAACTTTACTTGGGCTACAAGCAAAGCTGACTTGTCTGACTCTTGACAAGATTCGCTCTCATAGTCTTCACTCGAAGACATAGGTTTTGTTTAAGCATCACTTCAGTCATTCTGACTGGTTCTCTTGCACCCCACTTAATAGTACGGTGGTTCCCATGACTCAACAAAGAAGAAGAAAAAGAACTACGAAAGTCTAAGTCTTCGAGCTCCATAGGCTTCATGTGATGTCTTCTCTTGTCATAGTCTTCAATGTGAATATCTTCATATACCACCTTTGACTTCAATGTCTTCATACATTTTTAGGGGTCATCTCTGGTAGGAAAACCGAATCAATGAGGGACTTCTACCTGTGTTATCCGGCAATTCTCACAAACACATTAGTCCCTCAACTAGGTTTGTCGTCAATACTCCAAAACCAACTAGGGGTGGCACTAGATGCACTTACAATCTCCCCCTTTTTGGTGATTGAGGACAAACTAGTTGAAGTTTTCAACGGGGAATATAATCTATGAAATTGTAAAGGATAAGGAATTGTCTTCATAAGTTGCAAGGGCTCCCCCTGAAGATGTGCATATAAGTAATCTGCTTTTGGAATGCAAATGCACATGGCAGGTTGTACTTGTGGAGATCCACTTCAACTTATGATGACAATTCACTATGCATGTGAAAGTATATGAAGATAATGACATGCATAATGGAAAATGGACGTCTCCAGAATGATCTAAGTGCAGAATTTATCATCGCACATGCGGAATTTATCATCGCAACACAAGGTGGCAGATAAGTAGCAGACGACCATCGAGTTTAAGTGCTACAACTCAAAGAACCAAATGTAGCAAAACGAGAGTTGTAAGCACGAAGCAAAATATAAAGCACCCGCCCATATGGACCCGCTTGAAGACTATCAACCTCAGATGCTTCTCCCCCTTTTGTCAGTAAGGACCAAAAAGGTTTGAAGACATAGAGCATCTACTCGTTCCCATGAGGAGTAGGTGAAGCAGCAGGGTCGTTGGTGGTGTTTGGCGGTGCTGAAGAGCTTGGAGCAGTGTCGAAGCGTGCTGAAGGAGGTGGCAGTGAAGTAGCATCGTCTTCATCCTCGATCACTCTGGCATTCAAAGTTGCAACAAAGGAAGAGAACTCAGAGTCTTCAAGGGATGGAGTTCGTCGCAACACTGCCCTTCGAGGAGGTGTGGAGTCAAACTTGAATCGCTCGGTGCAGCCATCCTCTTGAAGATCATCTTCAGAACACATCAACGTTAGCCATTTCCATGTGCGGCGAGAGGTTTCATGGGCAACAAAAGCATTCTTGGGGGCAAGATTGCGAATGCGATTAACATCCACCAAGAGGCTTTGCATCTGACGCTTCAGCCAGTCATGATGCCTATCCTATTTCTGATGAAGAGCCACAAGAAGCTCTCGGTCGTTGAGAACACGAGTGCGCTTCTTGGGTCGTGGAGCAGTTATACTGTCAGTGGCTTCAGTGAGAGCAGGATGCGGTGCACGTGTAGTGCCAGCCAAAGGATGCACATGAGTTACGGCTTCCACGCCTTCAACGTTCTGAGTGAAACTTTGATGCTCTGCATTCTGAAGACTGAGAGGTTCCTTGGCAGGCTCAGGATAGATGGCTTCAATAGATATATCCACATCAGGCAAAAAGATCCGATGGTTGTGGGCCGAGGGCTGATATGAGATAGCGGAGTGAACTTTGATCAGCCACATCACCCAAGGAGCGTAGAACTTCAAACCAAACAGATCAGAGCCAGATGCAGCAAGTTGGTGAATGAAGAAATCCTGTGTATTGAAGCATTTTCCATGAAGAATGCAGAAGACCAAGGTCTTCATTGCACCTTCCAGCTTGGCATGGGGAGAATGTCCTTTGATTGGCCAGAGAGTTCGCCTTATGATGTGATAAATGGTTCTTGGCAGATACTCAAGGTCTTCAACAAAGAATTCCGTGGGATAAGCAGCATCTTGGGGCAATGGCTTCATCATACTGAGCATCTGACTCATATTAGGTTCAGTCTTCTGAAAGATGCTCTCAATAGCTTCACTATGAAGCTGACAGCCATGCTCGTAGAGATCGCCAGGAGTGGGCAAACCAGTGAGCTCAATGATGTCAAAGGCTTTGGCTTTGTGATGAACGTTTCCTGTCATCCACTCCAGGACCCAAGTCTTTGGGTCTCTGCTATACCCGCGGATGTGAAGTGTGGCATAGAATTGGAGCAGCAACTCTTCATTCCAATGCTCTTGGTTAGTGACGAACGGCAGCAGTCCAACTTCTTTGAAGCAATCCATAGCTACTTCAAGACAGGGCAGACCAGCTATAGCTTCAATGTCAAGACGCTTGTGGGGGAAGATGCGACCTTGATTGTATAGAATGCAGGAGTAATAGCTTCGCTGCGGATAGCTCCAGAACCGATCAGATGATATTCTTTCCCTGGAGTAGGGGTTTCTGGAGATGTTGAAGAATGTGTTGTCTGCTCTAAAGCCATTGATATTGAAGGAGCCAGGTGCTGATGCAGGACCTGGGAACCTTGGCAATCTTGGGATTGGCTTCTGTACCTGAGGCATGTGCTCAACATGATAGTCGAACTGGGGACTGGCAGGAGACTCAGGAACAGAAGTGGCGGGATCAGTGGCTTCGCTGACTTCTGGCGCTTTTGTTGGTGAGGGCTCCACATTAGCTTCAGCCATGACATCGTTAGTGGCTTCAGTGGTGTTGGTGGTGGCAGCCTCAAGATGTTCAACCTCCACTTGATGAGTAGGAGGAACTTGTGGGACTTCTTCTTCCACGGCTGATGCAGCCGGATTGTCTTCAGCAGAGACTTGAGGCCTTGGACCTTTGTGAAGCCTGCACAATGCAGGCGACGCCTGTGTAGTTGCTGTTGGCTGGGCCTCAAAGTCTTCTTCCTCTTGCGGGCGATCCGCCCACGAAGCATCATGTGCAATTGGCGTCAGTGGACGACCAATGCTGATGAGTTCGCTGTTCTCCAGTTGAGGAAGGACTGCACCATCTTCTACATGGTCATGTTGACCAATGTCTTCAGCAGCGATGGGATCAGCTACTGGAAAGTCTTCAGCTTCATGAGCCTCTATGAAAGCAGGCTCATGGATTGTCAGTTGGCGTTTAGCGTCAGGACAAACCATGGAAATGGGTTCAACTATCAAAGGCTCTATGGGAGCAGCCCGATCTTTCTTGGTCTTCCTCTTCTTCTTGGAGGGGGCAATAGGAGAGGCTTCAAGATGTTTTCTCTTCCTTGCTTCAGCCTCAGCAGTCCTGGTCTTCTTCAGTTCTGAAGCGGTTGACCTGCTTTTTGGCTTCGAGCCAGTCATTTTAGTTGGGAAGACTATGGGATCTGCTTCCTGCCTTTGTGCATCAGGTTCAGCCATAGCGGGCTTCTTCTGCTTCTTGGCAGCCATCCTGGGGTCGATGCCAGGACGCCCAAGGTCCTTGCGCTTCTCAGCCTCATTGTAGGCTTGCACACACCTATCAGCCAGGACCTTCATGCGCTCACGAGAACCCTGAGCTTATGCATGTTTCTTTAGAAAGGCTTCCTTGAGCTCGTGCAGCATAATCTTGAAATTGTTCACGTCTTGCACGCTAAGCTTGGCCATATGCTTCTTGAACTGAGCCTTTTCATAGTCAATCTTTTGCTTCAGTTCAACAATGTGTTGGGCGATAGCTAACTCTGAAGCAATGGCGCCATGGAAGGTGACACTGAGGCCAATGGGTAGTTGGAGATCTTCGAAGCTGATGTTTGGCGTGTCAAACCATTCACCAATGAAGTTGTGAATGACTGTTACATCAAAGAGAGGCAGATCATTGAAGATTTCTGCTTCTTCTTTGCTCTTGATGAGTTGCTCAAGAGCGTCATCTGCAAGATCTTCATCACTTGACAGATCAATGGCATCATTGCGCAGAATGGCAGCAGCTGTTAGCTCTTGGCCGGTGTGTGGCAGAGGCATCTTGACCTTCTAGGGCTTGGATATGCATGATAAATCTTCGGACTGCACACTGTCTTCAGGAGGTGCAGTTGCCAGTGGCTTCACCCGTGAGATTTTTGGTGAGGGGGCGGGCTTTGAAGCTTTAGGCTTCTTCAACTTCTTTGGCTTCGGCGCTGTAGGCACTTCATCTGATTCAGCGTCAGCTGCAGGCTCATTCACTGCAGTCCCTTGAACCAAGATATGGGTGATGAGGCGTTCAAGGTTGTAGAAAGGACCGACGACATTGGGTTTTGCATCTCGTGTGCCATCAGCCCTTGGAGCGGAAGGACCAGGGTTGAAGTCTAGTCCCAATGTCTTCTTGTTTTGCTTCGCTGAGTTCTAGGCAAACTACAAGTTGCGCTTGAACAGAATGTCGTCACGACACCATAGTAGTGACGATGGGTGTGCATCAACAAGCTGTGGCCCACGGACCATGCAGGGATAGAAGCCTTGTTCAATGGCTTCATCTCTAGACCTGGGTTGAAGATTCTTGTATAGGATGTCTCCCCACGGTCTCTTGATGGCATTTTTCTCAGCATATTTCTGGGTTACAAATCGGTATTTGAACAATTGTTCTGCCCAATATCTTCAAATCCATTGGATTCGGGTCTTGCGCTGATTGTAATCCTCTTCAGGATCTGTTTTGTACAGTTCTGAGAGGTCATCTGGCAGATCTGTAGATGTTTCTCCACGACGCTTTCTGCCACCCTTCCTTGCTGATTTCTCTGAAGCCATGAACTTTAATATGAAAGGCTTCAATACGTTCAAAGGCTTCAAAGGTTTTCGCTTGCTGGACAAACAGGAACTGGCTTCGGGAGAATTTATGTGATGCTATAAGAATTCTGCAAATGAATGCAGACTATGAGAACCAAAGGATTCTCCCACGGACATGTACCTGTGACAGCATTAAGGTGCGAGGGAAAGGGAAGAGGTCATATGCATTCTCAGAAGATTTTAAAGACAAATTAGTTTAGAAGACATTGACCTCATCGTGCGAAGACATTCACTCATAGATAAGGAGTTGGTTCCAGATTTGTACGAATCCATAGATCAGTACAAGTGAGGAATCTAACTACTTTGTGAAGCATAAGTGAATATACTAGGCATGTTATGAGATGCAGTATGAGAGAGATCTAACTTGTGTGAATAGAAACTGCTTGTGGTAGAAATTGACAAAGCCATAGGATCAACGGTGCCGTAAAAAGGAAGTTTTATTTACCACATTAAGAACTGCTAGACGGAGTGGAAGATGAGGCCGAGCAGTTCGATCTTCCGTGCCCTAACTTGGCGACGGAGGACACCTACGGCGACGGCGGAGAGGATGATGTCCGCGGTCGGCGTGAAGACGGCGTCAGAGAGGTTGCGGCAGCGAAGCGCTTCGTCGCGGGCGTCGTCGAGGGCTAGCGGTGGCGCTAGGGTTCGTGCGAGAGTGGAAGAAGAGATAATGACTGCCGTGAAGTGTGTATCTGAGGAACACGTGGCGATGTGCATCTGAGGAACACGTGGCCATCATGCAAAAATTTTGGGGTTTGTTCCACGTCCCACGCATGCCTGGATTGTCAGGTGGTCATACCTACATCTCCGAGTTTCATGTGGAGGAATGAGCATTGAAAGTGGACTTAAGGTTTGTCTTTGTATCTTCTGCTGACAAGGACGCAGAGAAGACATTCGACGGTTTCAATAGAATGCATATGATTTGCAGAGATAGAGTTTGAGATAGATAGCATAGAGAGGTTAGGGTCCGATCACATTCACTTAGTTCAAAAGATTCAACAAGAAGACATAGCTATAAGTGAATGCTATAGAGGACAGAACACTAGTATATATATATATATAATCAACATAGTGAAGATAATCATGAAGACATGTTGAGAGTGAAGCCAAACCAAATGTGAAGACATAGCAAGGTAACGCCATGAGTGAAACACGTCAAAGTAGAACATTTGGTGGTGGCGTTACCCACTATATAGGAAGTATTAGACCCAGACACGGCGCACAATTATCGTGGCGCTCCAAAGTCAAATTCCACATTAATGTATTCACACTTAGAATGTATGTCTTCATTGATTGAAGATATACTTTACTTCGTGTGTTGCACATCTAAGTCATCAATATGCATAAGGGTTAGGATGTGTGCCTGATCACATGACATTTGAGGATTCCAGGATATTTAGCTCACATCGTAACTTGCAAAATCTCCTCTCATCCAAGGGCTTGGTGAAGATATCTGCCAATTGCTCTTTAGTGTTGACGTGTATGATATCAATATCTTCCTTCAGAACATGATCTCTGAGAAAGTGATGACGAATTTCAATGTGCTTTGTCTTCGAGTGCTGAACTGGGTTGTTGGCAATCTTGATGGCGCTTTCGTTGTCGCAGTAGAGTGGCACTTGGTTCAGAAGAATGCCATAGTCTTTGAGCGTTTGCTTCATCCACAAAAGCTGAGCGCAGCAAGATCCAGCAGCAATGTATTCAGATTCAGCAGTGGAGAGAGATACACAGTTCTGCTTCTTTGAAGACCAACATACAACTGATCGTCCTAGAAAGTGACATGTGCCTGATGTAGACTTGCGATCAACTTTGTCACCAGCATAATCAGCATCCGAGAATCCAACCAGATCAAACTCTGAGCCCTTTGGATACCATAATCCTAGAGTTGGGGTGTGAGCGAAATGTCGAAGAATTCGCTTCATAGCTAAGTGATGCGACTCCTTTGGTGCCTCTTGAAATCGAGCACACATGCAAACACTAAGCATAATATCTGGCCTAGATGCACATAGATAAAGTAAAGAACCAATCATGGAGCGGTATACCTTTTGATCGAACTCTTTACCATTGTCGTCAGGACCCAGATGATGCTTGGGTGGCATTGGCGTCGTGAAGCCTTTGCAGTCTTGCATACCAAACTCCTTCAGGCAATCTTTGAGATAATTCTCTTGAGATATGAAGATGTCATTGCGTTGCTATCGTATTTGAAGTCCGAGAAAGAACTTCAGCTCTCCCATCATAGACATTTGATATTGCTCTTGCATCATATATCCAAACTCTTCACTATACTTCTGATTGGTGCAGCCGAAGATAATGTCATCCACATATATTTGGCACACAAACAATTCACCATCATATGTCTTCGTGAAGAGAGTGGGGTCGAGAGAACCAGGTATGAAGCCTTTGCTCTTCAGGAAGTATTTGAGTGTGTCATACCAGGCCCGAGGGGCTTGTTTGAGGCCATACAGTGCCTTGTTGAGCTTGTATACCATGTCATGATGTTTTGGATCTTCAAAGCCAGGAGGTTGTGCAACATACACTTCTTCTTCAATCTTGCCATTGAGGAAGGCGCTCTTCACATCCATTTGATAAAGAAGTATGTTGTGATGATTTGCATAGGCTAGCAGTATGCGTATGGCTTCAAGTCTAGCCATAGGAGCAAATGTTTCATCGAAGTCAATGCCTTCCACTTGAGTATATCCTTGAGCAACGAGATGAGCTTTGTTTCTAACAACTTGACCATGCTCATCTTGCTTGTTGCGGTATATCCATTTGGTGCCTATTATGTTGTGCTTCCGAGGATCGGGACGCTTGACCAGTTCCCATACATTATTCAGCTCAAATTGTTGAAGCTCATCTTGCATAGCTTGAATCCATTCAGGTTCCATGAAGGCTTCTTCAAGTTTCTTGGGTTCTGTTATTGAGACGAATGCGAAGTGTCCACAGAAATTTGCTAGCTGAGTTGCCCTTGAACGAGTGAGTGGACCGGGTGCATTGATGCTATCAATTATTCTTTCAATCTGAACTTCATTGGCAACGCGAGGATGTACAGGGCGAAGATTTTGCTCTTCCTGATCATTGTCGTTGTTAGAAGGAATGTCTTCAGGCTGAGCATTGTCTTCATGTTGATCAGGTGCTGAGATCATAAGTTCTTCTTCAGGATGAGCTTTAGAAGGTATAATTTCTCCAGTTCCCATCAGCTTGATTGATTCACTAGATGGAACTTCATCTAGCACATTTGGAAGTTGCTCTCTTTGTGAACCGTTGGTCTCATCGAACCGCACATCCACTATTTCAACCACTTTGTAATGAAAGAGATTGAAGACTCTGTAGGAGTGCGAATCCTTTCCATATCCAAGCATAAAACCCTCATGTGCTTTTGGTGCAAACTTTGAGGTGTGATGTGGGTCCTTGATCCAGCACTTGGCGCCAAATACTCTGAAGTAACTGACATTTGGCTTCTTGCCAGTAAGGAGCTCATAAGATGTCTTGTTCAGAAGCTTGTGAAGATAAACACGATTGATTGTATGGCATGCAGTATCAATGGCTTCAGGCCAGAATTTTCTTGGATTCTTGTATTCATCTAGCATCATTCTGGCCATCTCAATGAGTGTTCTGTTCTTGCGTTCGACGACCCCATTCTGCTGTGGCGTGTACGGGGCTGAGAATTCATGTGTGATGCCCAGGGTATCAAGATATGTATCAAGGCCAGTGTTCTTGAATTCAGTGCCATTGTCACTTATGATATGCTTTATCTTGGCGCCATAGTTGTTCATTGCTCGATTGGCGAAGTGTCTAAAGACATCCTGCACTTCAGTCTTGTAAAGGATTATGTGCACCCAAGTATATCTAGAATAATCATCAACAATGACAAAGCCATAGAGACAAGCAGTAGTAGTAAGAGTTGAGTAATGAGTGGGACCGAAAAGATCCATGTGAAGAAGTTCGAAGGGTCGAGTAGTGGTCATGATTGTCTTCGAGGGATGTTTGGCCCTCGTCATCTTTCCTGCCTCACAGGCACCGCATAAGTGATCTTTCTTAAACTTGATGCCCTCGATGCCTATGACATGCTTCTTCTTTCCCAGGGTGTGGAGGTTCCTCATGCCAGCATGCCCAAGCCTCTGATGCCAGAGCCAGCATTCTGAAGCTTTTGCTAGAAGACATACGGCAAGTTGTGGTCCTGCTGAGAAATCTACCACGTACAAATCATCTTTTTGATACCCTTCAAATACTAGAGACTTGTCAGATTCCATTAGAACAAGGCAACAATATTTTCCAAATATTACGATCATGTTTAAATCGCAAAGCATTGAGACAGACATTAAGTTGAAGCCAAGGGATTCAACAAGCATGACTTTATCCATGTGTTGATCCCTTGAGATTGCAACTCTACCTAGACCCAATACCTTACTTTTACCAGTGTCAGCAAATGTGATGTGGCTCTTGTCGGATGGACGTAAGGTTGAGTCCATAATAAGGGTTCTTTTGCCAGTCATGTGATTTGTACACCCACTATCAATAATCCATTCTGAAGACGCTGGTGTCGTACCCTACAGTGCAGTTAGGGGGATAGGCTTCACGAAGAGCATTGTGAAGCAAAAACATTTGATGAACCAGTGGGTTATGAAAGATTAGATCCAGATTAGGACTAATAGGGAGAGTAGCAAGCGATTCAGGAATGAAGTACATAGTAAGACCATTCGGGCATTTGATCTTGCGCCCTACAAGATGTTTAAGGTCCCCAGCAATAGCGTCAGACGATTTTGGTTTTCTGCTAGAGACCTTTCCCTGCAAAAGAGAGTTAAGCTTTCTTAGCCACCCACATCTTCAAGGGTGGCTTAGAAGCAATAAGTCTAAGTGCAGCATCTGAGAACTTTGGCTTTGGAGCCCTAGCAAACAGTCTTGCAGGCGGACAATAGTACTCATAAGAATAAGCAGAATAGTTCTTGGTCTTATGAACATGGCGGTTTGATGAACCGCTCTCATATTCATATGCCTGAGTATGGTTCCCCTGCAAAACATTTGCGTTAGTGCGACTCTGTCTGTATGAAGCCTTTGGACCGTATGAAGCGTTTGGTCTGAGGTTTGTCTTCTTCAAGTGAGGTGTCATGATGACATTCACAGGAAGATTCTCTAGACACCTTTTCGGAACCCAGATCTTCTTCATAGGCGGTCCATTCCTGCAGTTAGTACCAATGTACCTGGCAAACACTTCACCATTCTGATTCTTAAACAGTTTATAGTTTGCATCAAGGGATTCATCAATGATAATGGGGTTAGCACAAGTGAAGCCAGATAGATTGGATGGATCTGCTAAAGGTTCCTTCGCAGCAACCCACGTGGTTTTGGGGTACTGCTCAGGTTTCCAGTAAGAGCCATCGGCATTCATTTTCCTTATGAACCCGACACCCTCTTTTCTCGGGTTACGGTTCAGAATCTGCTTTTTGAGGACATCACATAGTGTCTGATGCCCTTGAAGACTTTTGTACATCCCTGTTTCAAGCAATGTCTTCAACCTAGCATTCTCATCAGCAATAGCAGTGGTATCCTCAGCAGAGGGGTTAGTTACCACATCAATAGTTGAAGATATTGCAACAGTTGTAGCAGTAGAACATTCAGCAACAGAAGTAGCATTATCACGCTCAATGCATTTAAGACATGGTGGTTCAAATCCTTCCTGAGCGGAACTGATCTGTTTGGCGCGAAGTGACTCGTTTTCCTTTTGAAGATCTTCATGAGCCGCTCTCAATTTCTCAAGATCTTGCTTCCTTTGAAGATAATCATAGGAAAGCTTTTCGTGAGTTATTGAGAGAGTTTCATGACGACTTTCAAGTTCCACATACTTAACGTTAAGATTTTTTATGTCTTCAATTAAGGATTCAGATCGAGTCATTTCAGCACCTAACAGATCATCACTTCTGTCTAACGGTTTTTGAATGTGTTCCATAGCTTTCTGTTGTTCAGTTGAAATTTTAGCAAGTGTTTTGTAGCTGGGTTTTGAACCACAATCAGAGTCATCGTCACTAGATGTTCGATAGTGAGTAGTGCGTGTGTTTACCTTGGCACCGCGTGCCATGAAGCAGTAGGTAGGAGCAGAGTAGTCCTTGTTGTTTGCATCGGTGTCGGTGGAGAAGTCATTGTCTTCAGTATTGAAGATGGACTTGGCAACGTATGTTGTAGCCAGACTTGCAACACCAGAATCGGACTCCTCCTCAGACTCCACCTCCGCCTCCTCAGAAGCGCACTCCTCCTCTGAATCCATTTCCTTGCCAACAAACGCACATTCCTTGCCAGATGAGCTCTTCTTGTGTGATGAAGACTTTGAGGAAGACTTGGAAGAACACTTTGAGTATTTCTTTTTCTTCTTATCGTCAGAGTCATATTCCTTGCTCTTCTTCTTCTTCTTTCTGTTCTCATTGTCCCACTGCGGACACTCAGAGATGAAGTGGCTGTCACAGCCCTAGAATTGTTTGCAATAGTTGCATATGAGAGCATCCATGCATCATGTCTAAATTCTGAAAGTTGAATTGAGGTTAGTTGAAACCCTCAGAAATCACTTCAGAAATAATCAACATTAAAAATCTTTTCAAATGAGTCCAAGGAAATGTTCCTGTTATTCTGTAAAACTATTGGCAAGAGGTAAAATTCAAACCAATATTTTTGGAGTTTCAGAAATATTTATTTTGGGCATTTGAAATTAATTCAATAACTATTTGAATTGGATCTATATTTATTATATAATAAATATATGTTCAATAATTCTGAAAATTGTTGTGTAGCTTTGGAGAGGTCCATTTAGTTCACACAATTATTTTCATGAATTTTGAAAATGGTTTGGTCTTTGAACTAAATCAAAACAAAATAACAAGAATAGAAAAACAAAAACAGAAAGAAAAGAGAGGGCACTGTACCTGGCTTACCTGCCCAGCCCAGCTGCGGCCAACCAGTGTAGCGGCCCAGCCACAGCACCGCCTCCTTCAACCTCGTGCCAGAAGGCACGAGGGCGTGTGCTCGCCACGCGCGCGCCACCTCCACCCTACTCTGGCCACCTCCTGCTTCCCCGACCCCTTCTAGCGACACCATGGAGATTCCCCGAAGCCCCTGTCCCCTCTCCCTCACTCGCCGCTCTCTCTCCCCTCCCCTGGCTCTCTCCCTCTAGCTCAATCGAGCGAAACCGTCGCCGCCGACCAGCGCTCGCGCGGCCACAGCCACCCCCTTGCTCCCCTGGCATGTCCGAGAGCTCCGCCTCATTCCCCTCTTCCTCCTCACCGAGCCACATGGTGCCTGAAGCCCCTGGACGCCGCCAACATTGCCGTTCCCCTCGTCGGTCGCCATGGATCCTCGCCATCGATTCGGGAGCTACCGGGCATCCCTGACCTCGCTCTCGCGCTCATTGGACTCGCTGTGAGCCCCTGCTCCGAACCCCTCTTCTCCCCTCGCGTTCGCATGCTCTAGCCCCATCCCCCACCATGGCCGAGGCTCGCCGCCGCCGTGCCTCGTCACCGCCGTGGCTAGAGCCGTTGAAGCTCGAAGCCGAGCACACCATCATGCTCAACGCGTCTCTAGGAGCCCATAGCCAGCACCAGCTTCTCCCCATGTGCCTCCCCTAGCTCCAACCCGATTATGCCGTAGCTGCGGGCGCCGCCTTGGAGCTCGCCGTCGTTGTATCCGGCCACCATAGGCCCGGCCTCCACCACCACTAGACGCGCGCTAGCAAGAGCTTTCTAACAAGCCCAAGAACAGCCTCGCCCGTGCCCTGTAGTGCGTTTCCGACGCTCTCCGCCATCTCGGGCCTCGCCGGTGTCGAGTCGCCGGCGGTTTTGACCTGCCGACCAGGGGTTTGACACCGCTGACCGAGTTAACCCCCGGGTGGGCCCGGTTTGACCCCTCTGGGTCAATGACAAATGGGACCCGCCTGCTAATTAAGTAGGATTAGGACTAACTAAAAACTAGTTAGACTAATGACACTGACACGCAGGACCCACTCGTCAGGTTTGACCTGGACCGGGTCTGTTGACCTGCTGAAGTCAGCATGACGCAATGCTGATGCAGTAATGCCTTTTCTGGAATTATTCTTATTCAGGAAATTCCAGAAATTAGTATAAACTTCTAAAATTCATATAAAATCAACCGTAACTCCAAATTAAATAATTTATATATGAAAAATGATCAGAAAAATTTAATCTGTCCATCTGTACCATTTTCATGCATGTTTGAACAACTTAAAGTTGCTGTATAAGACAATTTGAATTAATGGCATTTGAAATGTCTTACATGGAGTTTGAATTTGAACCTTGGGTTCAAACCAACTTCATTTAAATTGTTGCTAGTTGCATTAGCTCAAACCACAGCATATCGCCATGTCACATTCATGCATCATATTGTTGCATTGCATTGATTGTGTTTCTTTCTCAGTTGCCGGTAATTGCCCCCTCTCGATAGACGCGTTCCGACGATGAGTTCGATGACACAGATGAAGAGCTATACAATCTTCAGAAGTGCCAGGCAAGCAAAACCCCCCTTATTCATTCCGATATGATCCCACTCTCTTGCTACTGCTCTCTTTTACTGCATTAGGACAACAGCGATTCAACTGTTACATGTTGCGGTAGCTGAACCCCTTTTCCTCTGCATGACCTGTCATTGCCACAGTAAATAGATGAAACCCACTAGCATGAGTAGGAGTTGTTTGAGCCCTGATGTGCCTACTCATTCATGCTTGTTTGTCATGCCTGCTACTGCTTAGAGTTGAGTCCGGTCTGATTCATCGGGGATGATTTGGAATGGTGTTGAACATGTCCTACTGTGTGTGAGCTAAGTGTGTGAACACGATTTGGTAAAGGTAGCGGTGAGAGGCCATGTAGGAGTACATGGTGGGTTGTCTCATTGAAACCGTCCTCAGGAACTAAGTTCTGTGTTTGTGATCCATGAATAGTTACTACCACACATTGGGCTCCGGGCGCTCCAAGCTCTCTCGACTTATTAATCAACTTGATCTCTGTCCAGGAGTTGCAACTAGTTTCTGGTGTTTGTATGTAGTGTTAGTAGTCTACCAAGTGGCCCCGGTACAGGTGGGCTTGGGACAGACTAGGCACAGTGGCACGGTGTACCAAGTGGCACCCGGATGGTGGGCTTGGGAACCCTGCACACATCGTTTGGGGCCGTGAGCGACACCCCGGCCGGATCTCCTTGCGGATGGAACTAGAATAGGCGATAAACCTGGACGAGAGACTTGTGTGGTTAGTCAGGTCGTGGCCGACTCCCTCGCCCGGCTTCCGCTTGAAGGTTGCCGAGGTACATGACGTGTATAGGGCGATAAGTGGCGAGAGCGTGTGTGAAGAAGTACACCCCTGCAGGGTTATCATTATCTATTCGAATAGCCGGATTCCTCGGATATGGAAACTTGGACCCCTTGCATAGTTCATAGACAAGCGAAAGTGGATACTCTAAAATGCGCAAGATAAGTGTGAGTGCTATGGATGGCGTTCTCGCAGGGAGACGGGAGCGGATCCATAGTGGTGTATTGGTATGGTGAATTTGTGGACTCGTGTGCGCCACCTCAAAAGAGTTACTTGTAGTCGTAGTTCAGGTTAGCCAATGAGTCAAAGCTGGCTTGCTACAGTTAAACTCCACCACCCTCTTTGTTGATACCGGTGCATATGTAGTTAGTTATGATGTAAGTCTTGCTAGGTACATTTGTACTCACGTTTGCTTATTTTATGTTTTGCGTAGAGACTTCAATCCCGCTAGTAGTTCCACGTGGGCTTTGACGTTTAGCTTGTTACCTCAGCTACGATCTTATGCCCTCGGCAGGATTTGGTAGATAGTCAGGCTTCTCAGCCTTTTTCATTTGTAGATGTTTGTACTCACACATGTTAATCTTCCGCATGTGCTTTGACTTGTATGCTCTGAATGTTGGGTCGTGAGACCCATGTTTGTAATATCTCGCTCCTCGGAGCCTAATGGATAAATACTTGAGTCGTAGAGTCTTGTTGTGATGCCATGTTGTATTTACACATATCGAGCATATTGGGTGTATGATTGAAATGTTTGGTATGTGTGGGATCCGACAATCTAGTTGTTTATCCTTGGCAGCCTCTCTTATGGGGAAATGTAGTCTAGTGCTTCCATGAGCCATAGTAGTCCGCTACAGCCCGGTTCACCGGAGTCCTGCTAGCCCAGCACTACTGCTCAGGACACTTGACTGGCCGGCATGTGTTTCACTTCGTTCCTGTGTTTTTCCCTTCGGGGAAATGTCATGCGGTGACATCCGGAGTCCTGCCTATCCTACTACAGCCCAGTTTCCTGGAGTCCTGTTAGCCCAGTGCTACAACCCGGATTCACACGCTGCTGACCGACATGCTCGATGTGGTTCATGTATGCCTGTCCCCATGGGTTAGTGCCACTTTGGGTTCACGACTAGCCATGTCGGCCCGGGTTCTCTGTCATATGGATGCTAGCGACACTATCATATGCGTGAGTCAAAAGGCGCAAACGGTCCCGGGCCAGGTAAGGTGGCACCCGTGGGAATACCATGCGTGAGGCCACAAAGTGATATGATGTGTTACATGCTAGATCGATGTGGCTTAGGATTGGGGTCCTGACAGCTTTGGTATCAGAGCCTGACTGCCTGTAGGATTACCAAGCCAAACCGGTCGAAGTTGAGTCTAGAAATGCTTTAGTTATATAAGGGAATTGATTGTGGAAGGGAACGTAAGGCTCTTTTACTCCTTATACCTCATGCCTTCTGATCTGAGTCATCCTCTTCCTTTCTATGGGGATTAAGAACTAGGCCTTCTCATCTATCTATCAGGATGACGTGTTACTAATCCATAGACTTATAGGATTGATGTATTCAAGCCTCTGTTCAGTTTCTACTGCTTCCATGTGTTCTTAGTTGATCTCGGAACATTGATATTGTGATGTTGAGTGGTTATGCCACAATTTTTGCAGGATGTCTCAAATCTTTTTGAGCATTTACCGCCGTTATGCTGTCCGAGTCATCCCAGGTCTCTAAATAGTCTGATGCATTTGCAAATTCCTTCTTCCATTACCGACGTTCCTTTGGGCCAGTTTATCCACACTAATCAGTGAGTTGAGGTACTCTGTTACCTCGACATATATGTTGGAGCTATTATTATGACCCTAGGTGTTTTAGGGAGTCACCTAGTAATTTAGCCATGTTTTGTGTTTCCGGTGTGATAATCCTGGCCACCATTCTCGAAAGCATCTCGTGATGCCATTAGTAGTAGGTATTCTACTCCTGGGTTTTCGAACCCGTAATTCACCCTACTTCGTGTTGATAGTGTTGCTCGTACCTTTGGAATATAGTAACACTTGCGATAGCCCTCGAGGTCCGTGGTATTACCTTCTTCCAAATACCATGAACCATCCTTGGCAGAAGTTCTTTTGAACCAAAAGATCACAACCAGGGTGCTCTTGAGGAGTACCCCCTTCATATTGTGACTTTGCTAGTCCTTCCTTTTATGCATGGGTTATCCGGAAGAAACATGTTGAACTTCGCTCAACATGCTAATCCATGCATTCCACCTCAGAAAGTTATATGTTCCTTCGAGTTGTTCCTCCTTAGTTGTTTCTGACCTTTGTCTATCAATTGATAGTCGAGGGTATATCATTGCATTCGTTGATCAAAGTCTGGTATTCTTGTGGTCTGTCAAGCCGTTCTATTCCGGAATGACTAGGAGAAACAAAATCCAGTACCTTATCCATTTCTAGGATTGGGTCAAAGCAGTTGTAATCCACATGTCAAAATGCCAATCTAGCTTTTGCTCTGTTCTACCGTGGAGTGTTACCTTCTTTCTTATCAAGAATGTCATGAGAATTGCACCACCTCTTATGAATTCTTGATTTAGTGATACTTCTTGCCATCATTGTTCATTCCTTGGTTCCGTGTTGTTGTAATCGGAATGCCGGCAAGTGAATCGTGATGTGTGAAATCAATACTCCTAGCAACCGTGTTGCTTGGTAGTTAATGGACATTAATATCACTCTTAGCATGTTGGTTATTGAATCATCATTCTAAGATTAATCGTGCTACCTAGTCCATTTTTCCTAGTGCACTCCTCGATCAATGAGATATGATTGTGTCAATCCATCACTCTCTTGATCACATCGTCTTGCCCTGAAAAGCAAGATTGTTCTTGAGCTTATTAACATGTCGGTGGTTCGTGATTTTCCGGTTATCTTCACGGAAGTATCACTAGGTCATCCCCTGCCCGGTATGTGGAGTTTGTGATCAAGTTGGGTTCTTGTAAACTAGCCATTCTCCAAGAATCTGGGTTGGATACCCCGAGCTAGTTGGTTAAGCTAAACAACAACTTGGAGAGTTGAAAGATAACAACTTGTCCGACTCAGTTCATTCCAAAGGGATATCTTGCGTGTGTGTGCTGTGTGTTGAAGAAAGATGATATCTCCATCAATTGATCCTCATGATCAATTGTCGATGCTATTGTCTTACCCAAACTTTGATTTGAGTGTGGGCTATCGTCAAATCAAATCAGAACCAACGATATTCGTAATGTGGTCTTACTCGTGGTTGATTCCTCGAGCATACATCACTATATTATTTGGGTCTGACCAATGCTATCACCGTGTTCGCTTAATTATGGAATTCCATTTATATGGAAACCTGGATGAATTGTTGTTGAGCCCATCGACAACATCCATGTCCTCTCCATGATTTTGTCGAACATTAAGCGAGTGTTGGAAACTTTGAAAGCATTTCTTCATGCTAGCTCATGAAGCATATGTTTGGTATTAGAAGTGACTTCCTCTAGTTCACGTGCATTTGAAGCAAGTTGCCGCCATGAATTTGGGAAAGTTTGTTTTGCCTCCTCTGGAATCATCCCAAATCATTCATGCATATGTGCGAAGTATTCTGTGGTTTGGATACTTGCAACCTTCATTCTATATGTGTCCCTAGCACACCAAGCCACTGATTGATTTGTTCAAGGAGAAGAAGTTCCTTTTTAAGAGCTAACCCGGGCTTAATCAAGGACTTCGTTATCCGCAATGATGGTTTCCCACCTGAACTCGGTAGTATTTTATTGTAAGACTACTCTGTGGTCATGCTTGTCTTGGACAACATGTTCACATGTGTGTAGCAGAACCAGCTCATGTTTTGGAGCTTGCTGTCGTAGTTCATCTCCTGAGAGTCTCGCAACGTTATCTCGTCGACTTGTGTTGCAACCATTCTTTTCTAGACATCATGTCTGAAAAATCCTGTTACCAGCCAGATCTGAATCTCAGGCAGATATGATGGCTGGAACATTTCCAAGATCTATGATGTAGGTCCCGATGAGGTTGATGTTCTGGCCGACACACCTAGCCGGAAGAACTATTATTGTAGCATCTTGACTGGTCAATTTCACCATCTTCTCCGTGAGGATCTTGTGCGACTTATTTTAGAAGTTGTTCCTTAGGGATTCTTGTGCTATTGGTATTCCTCGATTATGCTATACCATTCAAATGGTGGAATTGCTCTCGACTGTTGAGTTATCACCCAGTTACCAGAATCGTTCCCAACATTTGCATTTTGTTCCCAGCCTGTACCACCATTGTGCCATTCTACCATGGATTATCCTTCTCGGTAACCTCTGGTTAGGATCAACTCCAAAAGTGGTCCTACCATGGTTCCCATCCATTTCCAATGATAAGGTAAAATCATCCATTGCGTTGTCTTCAACAAGGTAGTCCACATAATCCATTCTGGTGTGAGTATGCCATTCTTTCGAATTCATTCAAATGATCAATTGTGTTTTTCCTTAGGCTGGTATAGAGAGTTTCAATGATCTCTGTATCAAAAGTAATTCTTTTTGCCACTTAAGGGAATAATTCTATGAGTCACCTTTCCCAAGGTGCCCCGTTACGGGATCATGGCAATTATTTCCTCGCCACCTTGACACCATCCACCATCCTTCTTAAGCATGGAATTGTTGCCTACCAAATTTGAACCTTTATCATCTGCTTCTTTCCATCAACCCTAATGTGTATTTCGTGTCTCAGCTCAAGAGATGTTTTATATCTCACTCCATGAGTTGATCTTGAGTTGCTAGATCTTTGAGAAGATCGTTTCCTGTAGAGTTTCCTTCTGTCGCCATCATGTTGGATGAAGAGCTCAAACGCAAAGACATCGAGATCAAGGTGATGCAATGAATCAACATCCTCGAGAAAGACATCTGGATCATGAAGATTGTGTTAGCTTGTGTCCCTCTGTCTTCTTGCCTCACAACATGAATCTTGGGCCGAGATTCTTGTTTAGTGGGGGTGAGTTGTCACAGCCCTAGAATTGTTTGCAATAGTTGCATATGAGAGCATCCATGCATCATGTCTAAATTCTGAAAGTTGAATTGAGGTTAGTTGAAACCCTCAGAAATCACTTCAGAAAAATCAACATTAAAAATATTTTCAAATGAGTCCAAGGAAATGTTCCTGTTATTCTGTAAAACTATTGGCAAGAGGTAAAATTCATACCAACATTTTTGGAGTTTCAGAAATATTTATTTTGGGCATTTGAAATTAATTCAATAACTATTTGAATTGGATCTATATTTATTATATAATAAATATATGTTCAATAATTCTGAAAATTGTTGTGTAGCTTTGGAGAAGTCCATTTAGTTCACACAATTATTTTCATGAATTTTGAAAATGGTTTGGTCTTTGAACTAAATCAAAACAAAACAACAAGAATAGAAAAACAAAAACAGAAAGAAAAGACAGGGCACTGTACCTGGCTTACCTGTCTAGCCCAGCTGCGGCCCACCACTGTAGCGGCCCAGCCACAGCACCGCCTCCTTCAACCTCGTGCCAGAAGGCACGAGGGCGTGTGCTCGCCACGCGCGTGCCACCTTCACCCTGCTCTGGCCACCTCCTGCTTCCCCGACCCCTTCTAGCGACGCCACGGAGATGCCCCGAAGCCCCTGTCCCCTCTCCCTCACTCGCCGCTCTCTCTCCCCTCCCCTGGCTCTCTCCCTCTAGCTCAACCGAGCGAAACCGTCGCCGCCGACCAGCGCTCGCGCGGCCACAGCCACCCCTTGCCCCCCTGGCACGTCCGAGACCTCCGCCTCGTTGACCCCTTCCTCCTCACCGAGCCACATGGTGCCTGAAGCCCCTGGACGCCGCCAACACCGCCCTTCCCCTCGTCAGTCACCGTGGATCCTCGCCGTCGATTCGGGAGCTACCGGGCATCCCCGAGCTCGCTCTCGCGCTCATTGGACTCGCTGTGAGCCCCTGCTCTGAACCCCTCTTCTTCCCCTCGTGTTCGCATGCTCTAGCCCCATCCCCCACCATGGCCGAGGCTCGCCGCCGCCGTGCCTTGTCGCCGCCGTGGCTAGAGCTGTTGAAGCTTGAAGCCGAGCACACCATCACGCTCAACGCGTCTCCAGGAGCCCGTAGCCAGCACCAGCTTCTCCCCACGTGCCTCCTCTAGCTCCAACCCGATTATGCCGTAGCTCCGGCCGCCGCCTTGGAGCTCGCCGTCCTTGTCTCCGGCCACCATAGGCCCGGCCTCCACCACCACTAGACGCGCGCTAGCAAGAGCTTTCTAACAACCCCAAGAACAGCCTCGCCCGTGCCCTGTAGCGCGTTTCCGACGCTCTTCGCCGTCTCGAGCCTCGCCGGCGTCGAGTCGCCGGCGGGTTTGACCTGCCGACCAGGGGTTTGACCCCGCTGACCGAGTTAACCCCCGGGTGGGCCCAGTTTGACCCCTCGGGGTCAATGACAAATGGGACCCGCCTGCTAATTAAGTAGGATTAGGACTAACTAAAAACTAGTTAGACTAATGACACTGACATGCGGGACCCACTGGTCAGGTTTGACCTGGACCGGGTATGTTGACCTGCTGAGGTCAGCATGACGCAATGCTGACGCAGTAATGCCTTTTCTGGAATTATTCTTATTCAGGAAATTCTAGAAATTAGTATAAGCTTCTAAAATTCATATAAAATCAACCGTAACTCCAAATTAAATAATTTATATATGAAAAATGATCAGAAAAATTTAATCTATCCATCTGTACCATTTTCATGCATGTTTGAACAACTTAAAGTTGCTGTATAAGACAATTTGAATTAATGGCATTTGAAATGTCTTACATGGAGTTTGAATTTGAACCTTGGGTTCAAACCAACTTCATTTAAATTGTTGCTAGTTGCATTAGCTCAAACCACAGCATATCGCCATGTCACATTCATGCATCATATTGTTGCATTGCATTGATTGTGTTTCTTTCTCAGTTGCCGGTAATTGCCCCCTCTCGATAGACGCGTTCCGACGATGAGTTCGATGACACCAATGAAGAGCTATACTATCTTCAGAAGTGCCAGGCAAGCAATACCCCCCTTGTTCATTCCGATATGATCCCACTCTCTCGCTCCTACTCTCTTTTACTGCATTAGGACAACAGCGATTCAACTGTTACATGCTGCGGTAGCTGAACCCCTTTTCCTCTGCATGACCTGTCATTGCCACAGTAAATAGATGAAACCCACTAGCATGAGTAGGAGTTGTTTGAGCCCTGATGTGCCTACTCATTCATGCTTGTTTGTCATGCCTGCTACTGCTTAGAGTTGAGTCCGTCTGATTCATCAGGGATGATTTGGAATGGTGTTGAACATGTCCTACTGTGTGTGAGCTAAGTGTGTGAACACGATTTGGTAAAGGTAGCGGTGAGAGGCCATGTAGGAGTACATGGTGGGTTGTCTCATTGAAATTGTCCTCAGGAACTGAGTTCTGTGTTTGTGATCCATGAACAGTTACTACCACACATTGGGCTTCAGGCGCTCCAAGCTCTCTCGACTTATTAATCAACTTGATCTCTGTCCAGGAGTTGCAACTAGTTTCTGGTGTTTGTAGGTAGTGTTAGTAGTCTACCAAGTGGCACCCGATACAGGTGGGCTTGGGAGAGACTAGGCACAGTGGCACGGTGTACCAAGTGGCACCCGGATGGTGGGCTTAGGAACCCTGCACACATCGTTTGGGGCCATGAGCGACACCCCGGCCGGATCTCCTTGCGGATGGAACCCGAATAGGCGATAAACCTGGACGAGAGACTTGTGTGGTTAGTCAGGTCGTGGCCGACTCCCTCGCCCGGCTTCCGCTTGAAGGTTGCCGAGGTACATGACGTGTATAGAGCGATAAGTGGCGAGAGCGTGTGTGAAGAAGTACACCCCTGCAGGGTTATCATTATCTATTTGAATAGCCGGATTCCTCGGATATGGAAACTTGGACCCCTTGCATAGTTCATAGACAAGCGAAAGTGGATACTCTAAAATGCGCAAGATAAGTGTGAGTGCTATGGATGGCGTTCTCGCAGCGAGATGGGAGCGGATCCATAGTGGTGTATTGGTATGGTGAATTTGTGGACTCGTGTGCGCCACCTCAAAAGAGTTACGTGTGGTCGTAGTTCAGGTTAGCCACTTAGTCAAAGCTGGCTTGCTGCAGTTAAACTCCACCACCCTCTTTGTTGATACCGGTGCATATGTAGTTAGTTCTGATGTAAGTCTTCCTGGGTACATTTGTACTCACGTTTGCTTATTTTATGTTTTGTAGAGAGACTTCAATCCCACTAGTAGTTCCACGCGGGCTTCGACGTTTAGCTTGTTACCTCAGCTACGATCTTATGCCCTCGGCAGGATCTGGTAGATAGTCAGGCTTCTCAGCCTTTTTCATTTGTAGATGTCTGTACTCAGACACGTTAATCTTCCGCATGTGCTTTGACTTGTATGCTCTGAATGTTGGGTCGTGAGACCCATGTTTGTAATATCTCGCTCCTCGGAGCCTAATGAATAAATACTTGAGTCGTAGAGTCTTGTTGTGATGCCATGTTGTATTTACACATATCGAGCATATTGGTTGTATGATTGAAATGCTTGGTATGTGTGGGATCTGACAATCTAGTTGTTTATCCTTGGCAGCCTCTCTTATGGGGAAATGTAGTCTAGTGCTTCCATGAGCCATAGTAGTCCGCTACAGCCCAGTTCACCGGAGTCCTGCTAGCCCAGCACTACTGCTCAGGACACTTGACTGGACGGTATGTGTTTCACTTTGTTCCTGTGTCTGTCCCTTCAGGGAAATGTCACGCGGTGACATCCGGAGTCCTGCCTAGCCTGCTACAGCCCGGGTTCCTGGAGTCCTGTTAGCCCAGTGGTACAACCCGGATTCACACGCTGATGACCGACATGCTCGATGTGATTCATGTATGCCTGTCCCCATGGGTTAGTGCCGCTTTGGGTTCACGACTAGCCATGTCGGCCCGGGTTCTCTGTCATATGGATGCTAGCGACACTATCATATACATGAGTCAAAAGGCGCAAACGGTCCCGGGCCAGGTAAGGTGGCACCCATGGGAATACCGTGCGTGAGGCCACAAAGTGATATGATGTGTTACATGCTAGATCGATGTGGCTTAGGATCGGGGTCCTGACAGTGGCCAGTTTTCTTGCACTTGTGGCATGTTTTCTTCTTGTAGTCATGAGCAGAAGCTTCATCATTCCTTGAGCTTGATCCTGAAGACTTTCTGAAGCCTTTCTTCTTGGTGAATTTTTGGAACTTCTTCACAAGCATAGCAAGTTCCTTTCCAATGTCTTCAGGATCATTAGAACTCCTGTCAGATTCTTCTTCAGATGAGGAGACAGCTTTTGCCTTCAAGGCACGAGTTCGCCCATAGTTTGGACCGTAGATATCTCTTTTCTCAGAAAGCTGAAACTTATGTGTGTTGAGCCTCTCAAGTATGTCGGACGGATCGAGTGTCTTGAAATCAGGTCGTTCTTGAATCATCATGGCTAGGGTGTCAAACAAACTGTCAAGTGATCTCAGTAGTGTCTTGACGACTTCATGCTTGGTGATCTCAGTAGTGCCGAGGGCTTGAAGCTCATTTGTGATGTTAGTGAGTCGGTCAAATGTGAGCTGGACATTCTCATTGTCATTTCGCTTGAAGCGGTTGAAGAGGTTGCGAAGGACACTGATTCTCTGATCTCTCTGGGTTGAGACGCCTTCATTGACCTTGGAGAGCCAGTCCAAGACCAGCTTAGATGTTTCCAAAGCACTCACACGGCCATACTGTCCTTTGGTCAGATGTCCATAGATGATATTCTTGGAAGTAGAGTCCAGTTGAACGAACTTCTTGACATCAGCAGCAGTGACACCTTCTCCAGCCTTGGGAACACCATTCTTGACGACATACCATAGGTCGACGTCAATGGCTTCAAGATGCATGCGCATCTTATTCTTCCAGTAGGGATATTCAGTTCCATCGAAGATGGGACACGCAACAGAGACTTAAATTATCCCTGTAGTCGACATAGCTAAAACTCCAGGTGGTTAAATCGAATCACACAGAACAAGGGAGCACCTCGCTCTGATACCAATTGAAAGTGCATTATATCGACTAGAGGGGGGGTGAATAGGCGATTTTTATGAAAGTCTTCAAAACATGGAAGTTATGAAGACAAACGATAGAAATAAACCTATTACCCTGCAGCGGAAGGTAGACTACACTAGGCAAGCCATAGTCAAGTATTCAATAGAGTGAAAGCTCAATGACTAGTAGCAGCAATGTAGTAAGGATCAGGTAGGAAGATATTTTGAAGCCACACAGAACATGCAGTCACTCAGTGAAGACAAAAGATAGTGCGAACATACAATGACTTCACACGGAGTAACAGTAAGTAAAGGGAAGGGAATATGAAACCAGTGACTCACTGAAGATAATGATTTGTTGGACAAGTTCCAGTTGCTGTGACAACTGTACGTCTGGTTAGGGCGGCTAGGTATTTAAACCTTAGGACACACAGTCCCAGACACCCAGTCCTGAACACGCAGCTCAGGACACCCAGTCCTCACCTTATTCCCCTTGAGCTAAGGTCACACAGACCTCGCCCAATCACTCTGGTAAGTCTTCAAGGTAGACTCCCAAACCTTCACAGACTTTGTTCACCGGCAATCCGTCTCTTGGATGCTTAGAACGCGACGCCTAACCGGCTGGAGGATGCACAGTCCTCAAGTGTAATAAGTCTTCAGATCACACAAACAAGAAGACTTAAGTGATGCCTAATTCTCTTTGGCTCTGGGTGGTTAGGTCTTTATCCTCGCAAGGAATTCTCTCTCAAAGGCTTCGAGGTGGGTTGCTCTCAAACGACAAAAGCCGTACTCTAAATCTGAGCAGCCAACCGTTTATGGTTATAGGGGGTGGGCTATTTATAGCCACTTGGCAACCCAACCTGATTTGTCCGAAATGACCCTGGTCACTAAGGAACTGACACGTGTTCCAACGGTCAGATTTCAAACTCACATGGCAACTTTACTTGGGCTACAAGCAAAGCTGACTTGTCTGACTCTGGACAAGATTCGCTCTCATAGTCTTCACTCGAAGACATAGGTTTTGTTTAAGCATCACTTCAGTCATTCTGACTGGTTCTCTTGGACCCCACTTAACAGTACGGTGGTTCCTATCACTCAACAAAGAAGAAGAAAAAGAACTACGAAAGATCTAAGTCTTCGAGCTCCATAAGCTTCATGCGATGTCTTCTCTTGTCATAGTCTTCAATGTGAATATCTTCATATACCACCTTTGACTTCAATGTCTTCATACATTTTTTGGGGTCATCTCTGGTAGGAAAACCAAATCAATGAGGGACTTCTACCTGTGTTATCCTGCAATTCTCACAAACACATTAATCCCTCAACTAGGTTTGTCGTCAATACTCCAAAACCAACTAGGGGTGGCACTAGATGCACTTACCCCAAGTCAGGTGCTCCGGACCATCAATCATGTCCGGATCTAGCCTTCAAGGCTGGTGGATGCCCTTCTCCGTTATAGAAGGAGATATCAAGAAGTTGAGGGACGCTAGATACCTGACCGCCGAGGTTTCGCATCGGCTGCCTACCCGTGGGCAGGTCGTCCCTACTCCTGAACCCAACGAAGATGTCATGTTCATCTCCCACTTCCTCCGAGGTCTAGGACTCACTCTGGATCCCTTCGTTAGGGGGCTGATGTTTTATTACGGGCAAGATTTCCACGATCTAGCCCCGGACTCCTTTCTCCACATCTCATCATTTATTGTTGTATGTGAGGCTTTCCTCCGCATTACCCCTCACTTCGGCCTATGGCTCAAGACCTTTGATGTGAAGCCGAAGATGGTCGAGGGGCAGCATGTAGCGTGCAGAGGCGCATTCATAAGCAGGATCGCCGGAGCTCCATGGCCAAAGGGTTCTATTCCAGAGGTGTCCGGATTATGGCAACGGGAGTGGTTTTACATCACAGCTCCCAGAAGTGCCAACTGGGCGGCTGCCCCTGCTTTCCGCTTAGGCCCTCCACCACAACTGATGTCATGGATTAGCAGAGGGCTGAGCTGGGGTCCCGCCAAGGACGTGCCTGTACTGCAAAGCCGCATTCAAAATCTCTTCGAAGGAGATTTCGGTTTGATTACGGTAATGCAAGTCATGTTGGTTCGACGAATCCAGCCATGCAAATGCCGGCCTCTTCGCCTGTGGGAGTTCAACCCAGAAGGACCACGCGCTATTCAGAATTTCCTTGGCCTGACGCACGAGGAGATGTGTAGATCATTCTTCAGAACCCAGATAGAGTGTCCGGAAACTACCGAGGACGTGGGCCTGAGCAGCAACCGCACCGCCGACCAAGTAAGTTATCCTCTAGCCGAACACACCATCTTTCATTTATCATGACGTTATTCTAAGAAATCGCTCTTTGACCAGGACTGGATAACAAAGGCGACGATGATTTGGCGTTCGGCCCCCCTTCCTGAGGGTTTGGAAAATCCGGTACTGGAAAAGATGCTCGAGCTAGCACCTTGCCCGAAGCCCTCAAAGGAAGACAAAGGGGGGAATGATGAGGGCAAAAGCGGGCCTCCACCGCTACCTATTCCGACCGAGGGAATGAGCGCCTCCATGAGGGAGGATAACCGAGGGGAGGAATTTGACATTCTCTCATCCCGCGGAAGGAAGAGGACTACCTCTGAAGATCCAGAAACCAAGGTTTCCAAGCGGGAGAAGAAATCTCCACCAGAGGGTCCTACCTTGGAGGGTGCTCTTGCCGTACAAAGTCTGCATGGGGATCATCCCTCTAACAAGCGGTAAGTAATTAAAAAGTACTTTAATAGTGAAGATATATTACCTTACCTCTGGGGAAAATAACCGAAGTATTTATCTTGAAGTTTGGATCTTAGCCCTTCGCAGCAGAGCTCGTCTTCGGGGGATCTTCTTCCGGAGATGATGGAGAGCGAAACGCCTCCCCCAGACTCCTCCGCTCAAGAAGCGAGCGACCTTGAAGTGTCGTCATGCAGGGCCTCCCCGGATCCGGTGAGGCCAGAAGATAATCCTATAGTCACCCGAAGTCCCCAACGTCCGGCTCTCAAAGAGTCCCTATAGTCTAGTATGCGGTCGGACGTACTGAGAGAGTTGTTGGAGCGAGCGACCATCTCAGAAGAACACCGTACATTGATGGGTAGGGTGATGGAAAGGATTTTGTCCGCCGAAAGCGGATTGCATGATGCCTTTATGAGTCTACTGACGGGCTTTGAGGTACGTCTAATGATGTACATTTGTGATGGTACCGCACATTTTTAGGTGTGCCTTGTAAAGATAGTAGCCCCTGAGACTCTGGTTGTCACCGAGAACGGCGGCAAACAGAGGAACGCAGTCCCAGGCAATAACCATACCGCCTTAATGTGCAGGTAGTGGGAGCTCCGGTGGCTAGCAGGACTCATGAGTTTGCCGAACTGAAGCGGCAACTAGATGCAGCGGATGCCGACATCGAGCTTGTCAACAAGAGGCTTGACGAGGCACAGGGTAAGTTGTATTTTCTGGTGAATGCCACATAGTAAGAGCAGCATGATGCCAGTATCTTTAATATGTTGTGACTGCAGATGGAGCTGCCACCGTGGAAACCCTGCGGGCGGAACTTGCCCGAGCCAAAGAACAAGCAAGGATTAGTAATGCGGCTGCTTTGAAAGCGGTCGAAGAGTTGAAAGCCGAGAAGGCCGCGCATGGTAAGAGCAAAGAGAAGATGGCCAAGATGGCCGTAAAGTTAAAAGACACTGCCGACCGTTGCCAGTTCCTTGAAAAAGAAATACGAGCGAAGGCAACGGACCTTGAAAAGGCCACGATGGCGAACAAAGACACCCACTCTGCTATGAGAGCGAAGAAGGAGGAGCTGCGTGAAGACGGGGATATTGCGGCTGGGAAGCCTTTATGCTGCGGAGGAAGTTCGGAGATCCGCGGTATGCCCCTCTGGATCGGCTGTGGAGTTCGGCAGACGCATATATGGACTTGGCGGTGAGCGCTGTCGATGCGGCCAAATACTTCCGAGATCAAACATATCGTGAAGTGGACAAGTTGTTCTGGTCGCAATTTAACGCCCAGAGCGTCCACTTCCGTTGACTAATCAGCTAGCCGAATGGGCCGAACTCAATAAGTTGTCCGGACTCACCATGAGGTCTGTCGTGGATCAGCTGTGGCCGAAAAGCCGAAGCCGAACAGCTATTTCAGCTTAGTGCAGCAGTTCCTTGGTGCGGTGTCACGCATCAATGCGATGAAGAGGTCGGCATGCATATAAGGCTCGCAGATGCCCTTGCCCATGTTAATGCATACTGGGCGAGATGGATGCTACCACTGTTGCGGCGCAGGGTTCGGCCATAGGCCCGAGTGGCTGCGAGCACTATTTCGAAGAGGGTTCTCGAGGGTGCTCGTCTTGACTAAAGTCCGCAGTGCTTTGAAGAATATTATGTTTGAGTGACATGTATTCCCATTGTAAACACAAATGTTTTTATGAAATTTATTAAGGTTGTGTTTTATACTTTTTGCCTGAAAGTAAATATGATGCCTCATGTGCGCCGTTTATGTATACATGTGTATAACCTAAAAGATTGCAGTCGTCGGCTTCAGCCCCCACACATATAATGTGGAGGTGTTCACAGAAGACGCGTGTTCACACTTAACCCAACGTCTTGGTCCTAATAAGGAGGTGATAGAACAGCGAACGAGGCAACCAGACTATAATGCTTTAACACTTTCACTTAGCCATAGGAGTTTGACGGTGGGGCTACTATATAGCACCTGGTGCCGCACTCTCCGAATTCTTGGTGCGTACATGCCTGGCCCGGGAACGGCCCTTCGTTAAGGCGGAGGAATTCTAACATTCCGATAGGTCATCGAGTGGTTGACCAGTCTCACGCTATATCATGACAGTCAGTTTTCAGCTTTCTCTACTGAGGTGCTCGTCCGGATGACCCGGGGAACAACTGCGGTAGTTCTCCTAGTGCTACCTTAGCCGATAGAACGGAACGTAAGGTACCAAAACATAGGAGCCGGGCAAACCCAACATTTGACCAAAGAAATGATTCGGATCTGATGCATATAGGGCCAAACTCACGATGCCGAACACTCCCTAAGGTATTCGGTCTTTATGGTATGAACCGGGCCTAATCAGTGCCCTTTGTAAGAAGCCCCTGGTGTTCAGGTACGTGCATTATTCTGGCGTGGCCACATGCCAAGACGCCAGCATCCTTCTCAATTGTACTGAGAATCTGATGGATGTGTATCAACAAGAGACAGTAAAAAAGGTTGACGCAGGGTCTTAATCTAAAAAGAATCCTTGGAGTGGGTCCCTGCTGCATGTCTGCGGCTGTGTCTCCGTTGTGCCGTATCCTGGACGGGTGTAGCACGGTGGTCATCTGTAAAAGAGAGGAACTTAGGTGAAAAGTTGTCATGCAAAAAGGTAGTCTTTTTGAAAAAACCATGTATAGTTCAAGATGAGTAAAAATTGCCACTTGTCTGCGCGCATTGAGCCCCTTGTATTTGTGATAGGGGTGTGGCCATCGAACCTGTGCGAATTACATACAGCTGCGCCAGACTCGTCTAACCATGTCCGTGGTCTTGACGACCTATCGAATACTTTAGTTGGTGAGGCCGTTTTAGTGTGGGGCTGCCCAGGCAACCACATTCTCTTCGGCGCGCAGGGATCGCTCCGTATTTCCATTTAATGTAATGATGCCACGTGGACCGGGCATCTTAAGCATGAGGGAAGCGTAATGTGATATTGCGTTAAAGCGATCGGAAGCTTCACGTCTAATACCAAGGCAGCCCATCCTGCATGCCGGATATTTGCTGAGTAATCCCGATGGTCGAAAGTGATCGGTCGAGCCGACCAGTGGCAGGACTCTGCGGTGATAGGCCCTTGGGCATATTTCTCTGGGACTGCCGATTTGTTTCTCCCCTTGATCACGTGTAACACGTTTACTGTTTTGACTTCTGGTGGAAATTTCTTTTGTTCCCCAGTGTCTTTCTTGAGAGGCTCACCCTCGTCTTCGCTTGGTGTATCCTCCCCCTTGTGTATGGCGTTCAGTTTGCCGGACTGCTTGAAGACCCAACATTCTCTGTGGGTATGATTAGCGGGTTTACCAGGGGTGCTATGGATCTGACATATTTGGTCCAAAATTTTGTTCAGGCTAGACAGTTCATCTCTGGCACCTTTAGGGGGCGGATTTTGCTGAGCTGGCTGAGAGCTTCTGAATACGGCGTTTGCTGCCATGCTCTTCGGGCTGTCTTCTTTATTCTGGCGCTTATTATTTTTGCTGCGTCGTGATTTCCCATTTTCATCTCTAACTTCAGATGTACTTGGGTCGCTGGTGCTGCATCTAGCTAGCCAGCTGTCCTCACCCGCGCAAAAGCGGGTCATGAGGCTTGTTAATGCTGCCATTGTTCTCGGCTTTTCTTGCCCGAGGTGTCTGGCAAGCCATTCATCGCGGACGCAATGCTTAAAAGCTACCAAGGCTTCAGCGTCCGGACAGTCGACTATTTGATTTTTTTAGTGAGAAACCTATTCTAAAGCTTTCGGGCTGACTCTCCGGGCTGTTGAGTTATATGACTCAAATCGTCCGCATCCGGAGGTCGGACATAAGTCCCTTGAAAATTTGCCCGAAAAGCATCTTCGAGCTCTTCCCAGCTTCCAATGGAGTTTTCGGGGAGGCTTTTAAGCCAGTGTCGAGCTAGCCCTTTGATCTTGAGGGGTAAGTACTTGATGGCGTGGAGATCATCTCCTCGAGCCATATGGATATGGAGGATACAGTCCTCAATCCAGACCCCAGGGTCTGTTGTTCCATCATATGCCTCTATGTTTACGAGTTTGAATCCCTCTGGAAATTCATGGTCCAGCACCTCATCGGTGAAACATAGGGGGTGTGCAGCACCCCTGTATCAGGGTTTACCATGTTGTTCGGATGTTTGTTGTGTTGCATCGTATGCTGGAGCGAGCTTGCGTGGTCCATAGATGGATCTGGTTGCGCCATCCTTTTGATGCGAGCCCTCGCGTGGATCGCGTATTGGCTTATGTGCGGCATTGTTTGCCGTTCTATGTTGGCCGTGTGGTCGTCTATCCGGCCAGGTGGCCGTTTTAATTTTTGGTTGCAGGGGATCTAAGGCCTCCTCATCGAATTCAGGTCGCAACTTCCGCTTCGGGTAGCTCTTGGTGGGGCAATTACCACCGTACTTCGCTGCTGTATTGAGTACTTTACTCCATTTGATTTTAAGTGTGTCTTGTGCAGCCTTGAGCCTTTGCTTCTGCTTTTTTAGATTCCTCGCGGTGGCAACGAGCCTTCGACGGGCATTCTGTTGCTCCGGGTGTCTGTCCGGTGTGATGTCATCCGGACTGTTATCTTTGACAGAATCGGGTTGTTCGGTTTGATTCTCCGTGTTGTCGTGGTCCAGAGATGGTTCACCCTGCTCTAACGCTGGGTCTGTATGATCGTTGTTTCCGCCGAGGCAGGATTTGGAGCGGCGCTTACGCCGCCGCTTTGAATGCTTCTCAAGGGGACAACCCTTCATTGTGTCCTTCTGTTCCTCATGGTCATTTTCTTTTGGTGTGTCCACCATGTATACGTCATGTGATGAAGTGGGCGTCCAGTGCCCTGTGGGCAGTGGTTCCTGTTCGTCTCCTGCATCGTCGTCCATACCGTCGATGTCTTCGGAGTCGAAGTCGAGCATGTCGGTTAGGTCATCGACAGTGGCTACTAAGTGGGTGGTGGGTGGGCGGTGAATTTTGACGCCATCCGCATCCCAATCCTGCCGGACATAGTTTGGCTAGGATTATCCTGACAAGGAGAGAGACCTTAATGAGTTCAGTATGTCGCCAAGGGGCGAGTGCTGAAAGATATCTGCGGAGGTAAACTCCATGGTCGGCGCCCAATTGGATTCGCTAGGGACGGGCGCAGGCGGTTCGGAGACCGTGGGCGGAGAGAGATCCGGCAATTGGCCAACACGGCTCTCGTGCAGAGTAAGGTCGATGTTCGGCTCGATCGCCGATGAGGGTAAGGCCTCCGTGGCGGGGTCCATCCACCCGTCCATGGATGGTGCAACTGGCTCCGAATTGAGGGTCAGAGCGGCTGCCGATGCGATCTCCTGAACACTGTTGGATGGTAGAGCTAAATCGTACTCATCATGACCGCGCGACGCACAAGGCAGAGGCTCGAATCCGTCGAAGATCAAGTCTCCGTGGATATTGGCCGTGTAGTTTAAGCTTCCAAACCTGACCTGATGGCCAGGGGCGTAGCTTTCGATCTGCTCCATATGGCCAAGCGAATTGGCCCACAGTGTAAAGCCGCCGAATACAAAAATCTGTCCAGGGAGAAAAATCTCACCCTGGACTGCATTGCTAATGATGATAGAAGGAGCCATCAAGCCTAACAGCGACGACACAGAGGAACTCTCAATGAAAGCACCAATGTCGGCGTCAAAACCGGAGGATCTCGGGTAGGGGGTCCCGAACTATGCGTCTAGGTGGATGGTAATAGGAGGCAGAGGACACGAAGTTTTACCCAGGTTCGGGCCCTCTTGATGGAGGTAAAACCCTACGTCCTGCTTGATTAATATTGATGATATGGGTAGTACAAGAGTAGATCTACCACGAGATCAGAGAGCCTAAACCCTAGAATCTAGCCTATGGTATGATTGTATGTTGTTGTTGTTGTGTCCTACGGACTAAAACCCTCCGGTTTATATCGACACCGGAGAGGGTTAGGGTTACACAAGGTCGGTTACAAAGGAGGAGATATCCATATCCGTACTGCCTAGCTTGCCTTCCATGCCAAGGAGAGTCCCATCCGGACACGAGACGAAGTCTTCAATCTTGTATCTTCATAGTCCAACAGTCCGGCCAAAGGATATAGTCCGACTGTCCAGAGACCCCCTAATCTAGGACTCCCCCATTCCTCATTCACGTACTTGTCTCCTGGATCTACCCAAGGCAAGAACACAAGCAATGGAACAACAATCAATCATGGTCCAATGCACAAGCAACATGATGCAATACACGGCATGATATGTAAGACGTGATATGCAATGCATGTGCGTGCTCCGGAAGGGAAAGAATGATCAAGGCATCAACTTGGCAAACCAAGTATGCCGCTGGAAGGATGAGATGATTTCGGTTGAAATCGATATAAGGATCACCGGAAACGGATTCACGGTTTGCAAATGACAAGCAAAACAAGAATGCTGCAAAAGTTTGAATAACAACATGATGGCACTTAGAATGCAACAAGAAACTAAGCTGCTGCACTCCAACATAGCAACAAAGCATATGGCAGTGATGTACAAGAGATGCTTGACAAAACATGAACACTGAGCTATGGCTAGAACACACTAGAACATGTTCAAACAAGCATGGGAAAAGTGCAAAATATAGAAGCTTCACAGACTTATTAACATATGTCAAAAACAACATCAGGAAGCAATGTTTAGAGCACGCAAACAACATGCTACAAGAACATATCATAGCAGACAAAGGTATGGAATGATTCTACTAAAAGCATAGATCAAAAGTCCCTTACTGATCATGATCCAAAAATGCACAGAAAATATGATGGCACCCATGTAAATATAGCAAGTTTTATTAAGTTTCAGACTTTGCAGAAAAACAGAGCATGGCATAAACAGATTTATGATAACAACTTTGCGAGCTCATGCCAATCACCACAAAGCGTTGAATCACAACATAAGCATACCAACAGCAAGATGACATGTTCATGAAGCTAAACATGGGAAGAGCAAGTTCATAGGATGCATGAATCACTAGCAACAATGATGGCAAAATTGATTAACATGTTAACATTCTGCCGGGAACATTTTATAGCAAAAGTAGAGCAAAAAAATACATGCTAGAGAACTCCATAATTGCAAAAAGGGGCATGAATGGATAGAGCATAACCATATGTCCAAAACATCCTTAATGAAGTATCCCAAAATAAGCATGGATCACTATGTCGCATCAAGTTTACATGGCATCAAAATAACAGCAGGAAAAAGACAGCAAAATCCTATGTCCCTGAAAACAGCAACATCACGGAGCCTAGTTTGCATGCTTGTGCTAGACACCACATAGATCACAAAAATACAAGACTTGGAACTCTGTAAAGATGACATGTTGTAGCTCAAAACATATGTAGACCTCATGCTCATATGATGCACACATCAAATGCAACAAAAATGGCAAATCACCATGTTCTGATAAGTACCAGCAGTTAACATGTTGTACCACTCTTGAAACAATGGAAATGGCACCATAATGGACAGAAACATGCATGTAAATTCTTCTAACATGAAGAACTCAACAAGAAGAACATTTTGACATATCATATGCATGATTCGGAGCTACGGTCATGGAGATATAACATGTTGAACAAGACATCAAAATTACAGGGACTTAGGGACTTAGTCAACTTCGGGGGGAAAACAGGTGAGCACGATTTAGTTAAAAGTTGCATGGGCAGAAGATAGAAATGGGCTCAGCCTAGGACGAAAAGAGGTCGGCGAGGAGGTGAGCTTGGAGCTGGGCCGGGGAGGCGTTGCGGCCCACGAGGTTGGCGGGAGGCCCGGTCGTCCTTCTCCTGATCCTGGTCGGGACCGGAGAGGCAGGGGCGGTGGCGGCCTATGGCGGCGCCGGCTAGGACGCAGGAACGGCGGGGAGGTCGCGGGGCGCTGGGGGCGGCCGGATCCGGTCGCTCTGGACACGTTTCCGGCCGGATCCGACGGTAGCTCGTGACGGGGCGGTGGTGAGGGAGTTCCACCGGCAGCAGCTTCCATGGAGGCGTCGGAGGAAATGGGTCAGCGGCGGAGCAAGGAGGAGGTCCGGTGGGGCGCTGCTCCGGCGAGGTCGCGGGAGGCGTCGGCTACCAGCGACGGAGGAGCGGCGAGAGGGCGGCGTGTGGCGGAGCGAAGTCCGGCGAAGCCCGGATGACCGGCGGTAGGCGCAGGGAGGCGGTGAGGCTTCATGCTTGTGCGGGCCAGGTTGCAGCGACGGATGGGCCCCGTGGTCCTGCGATGTTCTCGGCGGGCCGGCGCGGTGGAGGAGAACCGGCTGGGTGAGGTGGCGGCGCCTGGTTGGCTAGAAGCGGCGGTGGAGGTGACGTGGCGTGATGCCATTGGTCTGGGCGACGTGGCGGCGATGGTGGATGCGTCCGACGGCGGACGGACATGTCCGGTGGCGCGGTGGAGGTGAGATCTAGGGTTTAGAATGCGATTTTTGGACGGGGGAGGTGTATTTATATAGGTAGAAGGAGATAGGGGTGTCCAAATGAGGTGCGGATTTCGCCCACACGATCGTCATCTGACGGCGGAGAATATGGAGATGGTTTAGATGGGTTATTCGGCTGTTTTGGAGGGGTGTTGGGCTGCAACACACAAGGGGCTTTTGCGGTTACCCGGTTAACCATTGGAGCATGAAACGACCTCCAAATGTAATGAAATTTGACAGGCGGTCTACCGGTGGTGTACCTAGGCCACTTGACAAATCTCGGCCCATTCTGAGAATGTTTTACTCCCGCTCATGAAAAGAGACAAGAGGGGTGCGCCGGGGGCATGTGGGAGTGTCGGATTGCGAAACGGACAACGGGGAAAATGGCCGGATGCATGAGACGAACACGAATGCAAATGAGATGCACATGATGACATGATATGAATTGCATGACATGAACAAAACACAAAACGAAAGACAAAACCCAACCACGAAGGAAAAATCATATCGCATCTCCGGAAAAGGCAAGAGTCGGAGTTACAAATATGGAAAGTTACATCCGGGGTGTTACAAGAACCTTGAGCGTGTACTCGACGAGCGTGCTCGATGGCAGCGGCAGTTGTTCCCTCTTGAACCGCAGGTATACCGCACTCTGATTCAGAACCTTACAGCCACAGCTCGCATAGCAGAATCTATTCAGCCATCCCAGGAAGAAGTTGGTAGAGGTTCGATGCAGATTATAGCGCTGATCTGGGCAGCAAGAGAGGAGAACACTGTAGTGTCTCAGTCGCGTAACATAATTCATAGTAGATCTGTGGTGGCCGACACAGTTCAGTCAGCTCACAGCCTAAGATCGCCTCCGTGGCATGAGGAACGAGGGCATCGCCAAGGGCAGTACTTGGGTCGGAACCACGAGCAACACGATCAGCAGCTCGACCATGATGACCGCCGTCGAGTGCCTACGCCCCCTCCGAGGGGCGAATCGTATGTGCCCCGACATTATGATGATAGGCACCCATACAGCAAAGTGCAGAGGAGACCAGTCGACCCAAGAGAACCAGGGTTTGATGCAAGGTCAATTTTGGTGCAAGGTTTGGTGGACAGGAATCAAGTACACAAAGAAGGGCAAGACAGAGATCGCCCGATTGGAAGCAGAGTGCATGTTTCTGGTCCCGAGTGTTTTAGCAGAGCCATGCAACTTCCATCATCATATACATGACTTGAGCATTCATTGTCATATTGCTTTGCATGATCGTAAGATAGCTAGCGTGATGTTTTTATGGCTTGTCCGTTTTTTATGTCATTGCTACGCATTCATATAGAGTCATTCATATAGAGTCATATCTTTGTTCTAGTATCGAGTTGTAATATCGAGTTGTAAGTAAATAAAAGTGTGACGATCAGAATTACTAGAGCATTGCCCCAGTGAGAAAAGGATGATGGAGACTATGATTCCCCCACAAGTCGGGATGAGACTCCGGACGAAAAAAAAAGAGAGGCCAAAAAAAGAGAAGGACCAAAAAATAAAAATAAAAAATAAAAAAATAAAAATAAATGACAGAAAAAGAGAGAAGGGGAAATGTTACTATCCTTTTACCACACTTGTGCTTCATAGTAGCACCATGTTCTTCATATAGAGAGTCTCTTGAGTTATCACTTTCATATACTAGTGGGAATTTTCATTATAGAACTTGGGTTGTATATTTCGATGATGGGCTTCCTCAAATGCCCGAGGTCTTCATGAGCAAGCAAGTTGGATGCACACCCACTTAGTTTCAGTTTGAGATTTCATACACTTATAGCTCTAGTGCATCCATTGCATGGCAATCCCTACTCACTCACATTGATATCTATTGATGGGCATCTCCGTAGCCCGTTGATACGCCTAGTTGATGTAAGACTATCTTCTCCTTTTTGTCTTCTCCACAATCACCATTCTATTCCACCTATAGTGTTATGTCCATGGCTCACGCTCATGTATTGCGTGAAAGTTGAAAAGGTTTGAGAACGTGAAAAGTATGAAATAATTGCTTGGCTTGTCATCGGGGTTGTGCATGATGTGAATATTTTGTGTGGTGAATATGGAGCATAGCCAGACTATATGATATTGTAAGGATAACTTTCTTTGGCGATGTTATTTTGAAAAGACATGATTGCTTTATTAGTAGGCTTGAAGTATTATTGTTTTTATGTCAAATGATAGACTATTGCTTTGAATCACTCGTATCTTCATATTCATGCCATGATTAGATATGTGATCAAGATTATGCTAGGTAGCATTCCACATCAAAAATTATCTTCTTTATCATTTACCTACTCGAGGACGAGCAGGAATTAAGCTTGGGGATACTGATACGTCTCCATCGTATCTATAATTTTTGATTGTTCCATGCCAATATTCTACAACTTTCATATACTTCTGACAACTTTTTATACTATTTTTGGGACTAACATATTGATCCAGTGCCCAGTGCCAGTTCCTGTTCGTTGCATGTTTTTTGTTTCGCAGAATATCCATATCAAACAGAGTCCAAACGGGATAAAAACTGATGGAGATTTTTTGGAATATATATGATTTTTGGGAAGAAAAATCCACGCGAGACGATTCTCGAGGGGGCCACGAGGCAGGGGGGCGCCCCTGACCCTCGTGGCCACCCAGTAAGGCGGTTGGTGCCCTTCTTTCACCGCAAGAAAGCTAATATCCGGATAGAGATTGTGTTAAAATTTCAGCCCAATCGGAGTTACGAATCTCCGGGAATATAAGAAACGGTGAAAGGGTAGAATCTGAGAACGCAGAAACAGAGAGAGACAGAGAGACAAATCCAATCTCGGAGGGGCTCTCGCCCCTCCCATGCCATGGAGGCCAAGTACCAGAGGGGATACCCTTCTCCCATCTAGGGAGGAGGTCAAGGAAGAAGACGACGAAGGGGACCGCTCTCCCCTTCTCTTCCGGTGGCGCCGGAACGCTGACGTGGCCATCATCATCACCGCAATCTTCACCAACAACTTCACCGCCATCATCACCAACTCTTCCCCCCTATATGCAGTGGTGTAACCTCTCTCTTACCCGCTGTAATCTCTACCTAAACATGGTGCTCAACGCTATATATTATTTCCCATTGATGTATGGCTATCCTATGATGTTTGAGTAGATCCGTTTTGTCCTATGGGCTATTTGATGATCAAGATTGGTTTGAGTTGCATGTTTTATTATTGGTGCTGTCCTATGGTGCTCTCCATGTCGCGCAAGTGTGAGGGATCCCTGCTGTAGGGTGTTGCAATATGTTCGTGATTCGATTATAGTGGGTTGCGTGAGTGACTGAAACACAAACCCGAGTAAGTAGGTTGTTTACGTATGGGATAAATAGGACTTGATATTTTAATGTTATAGCAATTTTACCTTAATGATCTTTAGTAGTTGCGGATGCTTCCTATAGTTCCAATCATAAGTGCATATGATCCAAGTAGAGAAAGTATGTTAGCTTATGCCTCTCCCTCAAATAAAATTGCAATAGTGATTACCAGTCTAGTTATCGATTGCCTAGGGACAAATAACTTTCTCGTAACAAAAAGCTCTTTACTAAAACAAACTTAGTTGTGTCTTTATCTAAACAGCCCCTACTTTTTATTTACGTACTCTTTATTATCTTGCAAACCTATCCAACAACACCTACAAAGTACTTCTAGTTTCATACTTGTTCTAGGTAAAGCGAACATCAAGCGCGCGTAGAGCTGTATCGGTGGTCGATAGAACTTGAGGGAATATTTGTTCTACCTTTAGCTCCTCGTTGGGTTCGACACTCTTACTTATTGTAAACTTTTGCGATCCCCTATACTTGTGGGTTATCAACAACAAAGTTCAGATAAATCCCACGAGGTTCCAGACCGCAGATTAAAGTACTCAGGCATTTGGCCCAAAGGAGTTTAACGGTTACAAAACCACTCGGCGTACCAAGGCCAATTTAATTGGATCATAAAAACTATGTTCACTCCGCAGGAGGAGGACTGGTAGGCTCGATGAACTCATCCAGGTCTATTCCATCTGCAATTCGAGTAGCAGTAGCAATGCAGGTCAACATAAAATACTGGAAGTCGAGTCTCTTGGTGTTTGGCAACCTTGATCGCTGCTAGCTTTTCTTCCTTGGCCTCCTTACAATGGACTCGAACAAGAGACAGAGCTACATCAGCACCGCATAGAGTAGACGACTTCTTCCATTCCTGCACTTGACCAGGGATTTCATTGAGTCGAGTCATCAAGGACTCGAGGTCATTTTGGAGCGTCTCCTTTGGCCAAAGCATCGTGTCAATCCGCGACACCGCAACCTTCAGGTGAGCAAGGTAGTCTATAATGCAGGCAAGACGGGATTCCAGTCGGAGCACGTTCATGCCAGCTTCATCCTTGACAGGGGAATTGACAGGGTCCAAGATTGTCTCGATTCGCCAAGTTTCCTCCTCAAAGTTTTGACAGAATTCTACAACCACAAGGAACTAGTTAGTCGACGACTTATTGATGAATCGATGATAGCGAAATAGTCAGACAAGGAAAGGTACCTTCAAGCATAAGGAATAACTTCTTGGCGAGCCCCTCCAGATAAGCCTCCAGGTCATTTCTCTTCCAAGAAATGTCTTCAATTTTGTCGTCCAAGGCTACTTTGTCCTTCTTCAGATGGGTCACATCTCGACTGGCCTCGGCAAGAGATGTCTTCATCTTGGCGTTGTCTTCCTCTAGCGCTCCCACTGAAGCTAGCTTCTTATCGGCGAGTGTTGCTTTCTCCTGAGCCTCCTTCTGCGCTGCGGCAAGATCAAGATCCTTCTATGCCAGATGAGGGAGTCCTAGACTAAGGGGTCCTCGGGTGTCCGGCCTGTTATCCATTGGCCGGACTGATGGGCTGTGAAGACATGAGGGCCGAAGACCGCACCATGTCCGGATTGGACTCTACTTGGCGTGGAAGGCAAGCTTGGCGACCAAAGATTCCTTCTTATGTAACCGACTCCATGTAAACCCTAGATCCTCTCGGTCTCTATATAAACCAAAGGGGTAGTCCAGAAAGGACACCACATATACTCATTACCATACCCACATAGGCTAGACTTCTATGGTTTAGCCATTATGATCTCATGGTAGATCAACTCTTGTAATACTCATATTCATCAAGATCAATCAAGCAGGAAGTAGGGTATTACCTCCATAGAGAGGGCCCGAACCTGGGTAAACATCATGTCCCCCATCTCCTGTTACCATCTATCCTAGACGTCGAGATCAAGGTGGTGCAATGAATCAACATCCTCGAGAAGGACATCTGGATCGTGAAGATTGTGTTAGCTTGTGTCCCTCTGTCTTCTTACCTCACGACTTGAATCTCGGGACGAGATTCTTGTTTAGTAGGGGTCTAGAACAACTACCAAAATTGGTCTACAATTTTCTAGGACAGCTTAGGGTCACTGAATTAAATCATCATTTATTTGCATTTGGGCATTTAAATCCTATATAACATTTTAAATGTCCAAATACTCTTGAACTAACATGTTTACTGTTGTAAATAATCCAAATAGTGTCCTTGAGTAGTTTCATGATTTTTGAGATAGTGGTGGTATTTTAATTAAAGCCCTAAATTTACAGAAAGAAATAGGAAACAGAAATAAAAAGGAAAGAGGCTTACCTGGCCAAACTCACCTGGCGGACCAGCACTATGCTGGCCAATGCGAGTCAGCTGCTTCCTCCCGCTTGGCAGGCAGGGAGGTGAGCACCGGCATGCCCGAGCTCGCCACGCACCTCCCGGCTCCACTACCTCACCCAAGACGCCGCTTCGCCACGTGGACGACTCCTTGGTCGTTACCCCGACCTCGCCGACACCATCATTCGCCCTCTGCACCTCTCCTTCGCCCTTGCCAACCATGGCTGACGCCGCTGCGCCTGCGCCGCCGTGAAACTCGCAGCCACCGCCTCTCCCTCGTCACCCCGTTGCGTCCCCGAGCTCCGCCATCGTCCACTCCGTCGATCAGACCGATCCCCGAGCGCTCGCTCGCCCTGGAGTTGCTGCACCGTCCTCGTCTTCACCGCCCGTCGCTGGAGATCCACCTCGCCGCCCTCCTCGGCTCCGAACGCCCCCGACCTCGTTGTCTGCTCCGCTGAGATCGCCGTGAGCCCTGCTCCGCCCCCCCCCCCTCTCTGTTCTCGCTCTCGTGCACCATAGCGACCGCACGAAGCTTGCCCGCACGCGCCGCCGCCAAAGCTCATTGCCGACGTGGCTCCGGCAACGCAATGGCCTCACCACCGTGTCCAACGCACTCACTGCACCGCGTCGGCCTTGTACGAGCTAGCCCCGCGCCCCTGCGATCACTGTAGAGTCAAGTTCGAGCTCTCCCGAACTCCGGCAGCTGCCAAACTCATCGCCGACGTCATTTCCGGTGACCTCGAGCTCAACCACCACCACCCCTCAACACGGCTTGCTCACAACTGCTCGTAGGTGGTCTGCGCTGTTCATTTGGTCGCCGAAGTGCGAAACCCGCACCCTCCGCCGCATTCGGTCATTGCCGGCGGCTAAACGCTGGCGATTAGACCCAGTTGATCGAGGATTTGACCCCTCGTGGGTCATTGACATGGCCCCGCCCCTGGTCAAACCTAGGGTAGCGATTAAACTAACCTTAATTAGTTAGTTAACTAACTGTGGCACTGACCAGTGGGCCCCACTGGTCAGGTTTGACCTGGACCACCCAGTTGACCTACTGACACAATGCTGATGCAGTAATGCCTTTTCTGGATTTATTCTTATTCAGGAAATTCCAGAAAATAGTGCTAATTTCTGAAAATCATACAAATTAATCTGTAACTCCAAATGCAACAATTTATATATGAAAAATGATTGGAAAAATCCAATCTATCCATATGTACTGGTTTCATGCATGTTAAAGCAACTTAACCCTGCTGTTTATATCAAAACATGATAAAGCACTATTTCAATTCATAAGATGAGTTTGGGGTTGAACCTTAGGTTCAAAATGTCTCAAATCCATCTGGTTGTAGTTACATTAGCCCAACACAATCATTTTGCCATGTCATCTGCGTGCATCATGTTGTTACATATCGCCATGTATTGATTGTGTTACTGGTGTAATCTCCGTGGTAGGTTCTTCTCCCGAGGATATTCACGAGTATCCAGTTGAAGGGCAGTACCCCTCGACCACTCTGTCAGGCAAACAAAACCCCCTTGTTCATTCCGATACAATCCCACTCTCTCGCTCCTGCTCTCTTTTACTGCATTAGGACAACAACAATTCAACTGTTACATGTTGCGGTAGTTGAACCCCTTTTCCTCTGCCTGACCTGTCATTGCCACAGTAAATAGATGAAACCCACTAGCATGAGTAGAAGTTGTTTGAGCCCTGATGTACCTACTCATTCATGCTTGTTTGTCATGCCTGCTACTGCTTAGAGTTGAGTCAGGTCTGATTCATCGGGGATGAATTGGAATGGTGATGAACATGTCCTACTGTGTGTGAGCTAAGTGTGTGAACATGATTTGGTAAAGGTAGCGGTGAGAGGCCATGTAGGAGTACATGGTGGGTTGTCTCATTGAAGCCATCCTCAGGAACTGTGTTCTGTGTTTGTGATCCATGAACAGCTACTACAACTCATTGGGAACCTTAATTGACACTCTCGACTGATTAGCCGCCCTTGTCCTATGTCCAGGATTTGCAAGTAGTTTCTCGTGTGTGTAGTTGCTGGAGGCCGTGCGCAGTGCTGACCCGAGGGGTGGGCTGTTATGCAGTAGGCACGTGGCCGGGTATGTCGGGCGCCCATTTGGTGTCACGGAACCCTGTACACATCATTCGGGGCCGTATGTGGAAACCTCGGGCCAGACTCCCTATGGATCGAACCTGAATAGGCGATAAACCTAGACTAGGGACTTGTGTGGTTAGTCAGGTCGTGGCCGAGACTGATACGTCTCCAACATAACTATAATTTTTGATTGCTCCATGCTATATTATCTACTGTTTTGGACATTATTGGGCTTTATTATCCACCTTTATATTATTTTTGGGACTAACCTATTAACTGGAAGCCCAGTCCAGAATTGCTATTTTTTGCCTGTTTTAGGGTTTCGAAGAAAAGGAATATCAAACGGAGTCCAAACGGAATGAAACCTTCGGGAACATGATTTTCTCAACGAACAAGACCCGGGAGACTTGGACCCTATGTCAAGAAAGGAAACAAGAGGCCACGAGGTAGGGGGCGCGCCCACCCCCACCAGGCGCGCCCACCCCCACCAGGCGCGCCCTCCGCCCTCGTGGGCCCCCTGTTGCTCCACCGACATACTCCTTCCTCCTATATATATCCACGTACCCCCAAACGATCAGAAACGAAGCCAAAACCCTAATTCCACCTCCGTAACTTCCTGTATCCACGAGATCCCATCTTGGGGCCTATTTTGGAGCTCCGCCGGAGGGGGCATCGATCACGGAGGGCTTCTACATCAACACCATAGCCCCTCCAATGAAGTGTGAGTAGTTTACCTCAGACCTACGGGTCCATAGTTAGTAGCTAGATGGCTTCTACTCTCTTTTTGGATCTCAATACAATGTTCTCCCCCTCTCTTGTGGAGATCTAGTCAATGTAATCTTGTTTTTGCGGTGTGTTTGTTGAGACCGATGAATTGTGGGTTTATGATCAAGTCTATCTATGAATAATATTTGAATCTTCTCTGAATTTTTTATGTATGATTGGTTATCTTTGCAAGTCTCTTCAAATTGTCAGTTTGGTTTGGCCTACTAGATTGATCTTTCTTGCAATGGGACAAGTGCTTAGCTTTGGGTTCAATCTTGCGGTGTCCTATCCCAGTGATAGTAGGGGCAGCAAGGCACGTATTGTATTGTTGCCATCGAGGATAACAAGATGGGGTTTTCATCATATTGCATGAGCCTATCCCTCTACATCATGTCATCTTGCTTAAGGCGTTACTCTGTTTTCATTAACTTAATACTCTAGATGCATGCTGGATAGCGGTCGATGAGTGGAGTAATAGTAGTAGATGTAGGCAGGAGTTGGTCTACTTGTCTCGGACGTGATGCCTATATACATGATCATACCTAGATATTCTCATAACTGTGCTCAATTCTGTCAATTGCTCAACAGTAATTTGTTCAGCCACTGTAGAATACTTATGCTCTCGAGAGAAGCCACTAGTGAAACAAATAGCCCCCGGGCCTATCTTTATCATATTGATCTCTTACAACATAGTATTTCCTTTGGTACTTACTTTGCCTTTATTTTACTTGCATCTTTTATCATAAAAATACCAAAAAAATATCTTATCATATCTATCAGATCTCACTCTCGTAAGTGGCCTTATAGGGATTGACAATCCCTATTTGCGTTGGTTGCGAGGATTTATTTGTTTTATGCAGGTACGAGGGACTCGCGCGTAGCCTCCTACTAGATTGATACCTTGGTTCTCAAAAACTGAGGGAAATACTTACGCTACTTTGCTAAATCATCCCTTCCTCTTTGGTGAAACCAATGCAGTGCTCAAGAGGTAGCAAGAAGGATTTCTGGCATCGTTGCCGGGGAGGTCTACCCAAAAGTCAACAGACCAAGTACCCATCACATACCCTTATCTCCCGCATTACATTATTTGCCATTTGCCTCTCGTTTTCCTCTCCCCCACTTCACCCTTGCCGTTTTATTCGCTCTCTCTCTCTCTATCCTCCTTCTCTTTCTCTATTTGCCTCTTTTTTCCCGCTTGCTTTTTGTTTGCTTGTGTGTTAGTTTGCTTGCTTGTCATGATGGCTCAAGATAATACTAAATTGTGTGACTTCACCAATACCAACAACAATGATTTTATTAGCACTCTGATTGCTCCTCTTACCGATGCTGAATCTTGTGAAATTAATACTGCTTTGCTGAATCTTGTCATGAAAGATCCGTTTTCCGGCCTTCCTAGTGAAGATGCCGCTACCCATCTAAATAGCTTCGTTGATTTGTGTGACATGCAAAAGAATAAAGATGTGGATAATGATATTGTTAAATTGAAGCTATTTCCTTTTTCGCTTAGAGATCGTGCTAAAGCTTGGTTTTCGTCTTTGATTAAAAATAGTATTGATTCATGGAATAAGTGCAAAGATGCTTTTTATCTCTAAGTATTTTCCTCCCACTAAGATCATCTCTCTTAGAAATGATATTATGAATTTTAAGCAACTTGATCATGAACATGTTGCACAAGCTTGGGAGAGAATGAAATTAAGGATACGTAATTACCCTACTCATGGTTTAAATTTGTGGATGATTGTTTAGAATTTTTATGCCGGATTGAATTTTGCTTCTAGAAATCTTTTAGATTCGGCCGCGGGAGGCACTTTTATGTAAATCACTTTAGGAGAAGCTACTAAACTCCTAGATAATATTATGGTTAATTATTCTCAATGGCATACTGAAAGATCTACTAATAAAAAGGTGCATGCGATAGAAGAAATTAATGTTTTGAGTGGAAAGATGGATGAACTTATGAAATTATTTGCTAATAAGAGTGTTTCTTCTGATCCTAATGATATGCCCTTGTCTACTTTGATTTAGAATAATAACGAATCTATGGATGTGAATTTTGTTGGTAGGAACAATTTTGGTAACAACGCATATAGAGGAAATGTTAATCCTAGGCCTTATCCTAGTAATCCCTCTAATAATTATGGTAATTCCTACAACAATTCTTATGGAAATTATAATAAGATGCCCTCTGATTTTGAATCTAATATTAAAGAATTTATTACTTTGCAAAAGAATTTTAATGCTATGATTGAAGAAAAATTGCTTAAGATTGATGATTTGGCTAGGAACGTTGATAGAATTGCTCTTGATGTTGATTCTTTGAAACTTATATCTATTCCACCTACGCATGATATCAATGAGTCTCTCAAAGCCATGATAATTTCCATTGATGAGTGCAAAGAAAGAACCGCTAGGATGCGTGCTAAGAAAGATGCCTTTATAAGAGCGTGTTCTTCTAGTTCTTATGAAAATAAAGATGAAGATCTAAAAGTTATTGATGTGTCCCCTATTAAATCTTTGTTTTGCAATATGAATCTTGATAATTATGGGACTGAATATGATCCACCTGTAACTAGAAGGTGTTCCACGAATTCGGAATTTGTTGATCTTGATGCTAAATTTGATAAAAGTGGGATTGAAGAAATTAAAACCCTAGATGTTGCTAAACCCACTATTATGGATTTCAAGGAATTTAACTATGAAAATTGCTCTTTGATTGATTGTATTTCCTTGTTGCAATCCGTGCTAAATTCTCCTCACGCTAATAGTCAAAATAAAGCATTTACAAAACATATCGTTGATGCCTTGATGCAATCTTATGAAGAAAAACTTGAATTGGAAGTTTCTATCCCTAGAAAACTTTATGATGAGTGGGAACCAACTATTAAAATTAAAATTAAAGATCATGAATGCTATGCTTTATGTGATTTGGGTGCTAGTGTTTCCAGAATTCTAAAGACTTTGTGTGATTTGTTAGGTTTCCGTGATTTTGATGATTGCTCTCTAAACTTGCACCTTGCGGAATCCACTATTAAGAAACATATGGGAAGAATTAATGATGTTATTATGGTTGCAAATATAAATTGTGTTCCCGTAGATTTTATTGTTCTTGACATAGATTGCAATCCTTCATGTCCTATTATTCTTGGTAGACCTTTCCTTAGAACGATTGGTGCAATTATTGATATGAAGGAAGGAAATATTAGATTCCAATTTCCATTAAGGAAAGGCATGGAACACTTTCCTAGAAAGAAAATTAAATTACCTTATGAATCTATTATGAGATCCACTTATGGATTGTCTACCAAAGATGGCAATACCCTAGACCTATTCTTGCTTGTTATGCCTAGCTAGGGGCGTTAAACGATAGCGCTTGTTGGGAGGCAACCCAATTTTATTTTTATTCCTTGATTTTTCGCCTGTTTAATAATAAATAATTTATCTAGCCTCTGTTTTGGTTGTGTTTTTTGTGTTTAATTAGTGTTTATGCCAAGTAGAACCGTTGGGAAGACTTGGGGAAAGTCTTGTTGAACTTGCTGTAAAAAACAGAAACTTTAGCGCTCATGAGAACTACTGCCATTTTTATTTGGAAAGTTCTATTTAGTTAATTATTTTTGAAGATGATTAATAGATAAATTCCTCACGTCTAGCAATTTATTTTAGAATTTTGGGGGTTCTAGATCTTGCGCTAGCTACAGATTACTACAGACTGTTCTGTTTTTGACAGATTCTGTTTTTCGTGTGTTGTTTGCTTATTTTGATGAATCTATGGCTAGTAAAATAGTTTATAAATCATAGAGAAGTTGGAATACAGTTGGTATAACACCAATATAAATAAATAATGAGTTCATTACAGTTCCTTGAAGTGGTATTTTATTTTTTCTTTCACTAACGGAGCTCACGAGATTTTCTACTTTAAGTTTTGTGTTGTGAAGTTTTCAAGTTTTGGGTAAAGATTTGATGGATTGTGGAACAAGGAGTGGCAAGAGCCTAAGCTTTGGGATGCCCATAGCACCCCCAAGATAATCTAAGGACACCTAAAATCCAAAGCTTGTGGATGCCCCGGAAGGCATCCCCTCTTTCATCTACTTCTATCGGTACTTTACTTGGAGCTATATTTTTATTCGCCACATGATATGTGTTTTGCTTGGAGCGTCTTGTATGATTTGAGTCTTTGCTTTTTACTTTACCACAATCATCCTTGATGTACACACATTTTGAGAGAGCCATACAAGATTTGGAATTTGTTAGAATACTCTACGTGCTTCGCTTATATCTTTTAGAGCACGATGGTGGATTTGTTTTATAGAAACTATTGATCTCTCATGCTTCACTTAGATTATTTTGAGAGTCTTAATAGCATGGTAATTTTCTTAAAATCCTAATATGCTAGGTATTCAAAGTTAGTAATATTTTTCTTCAGAGTGTTTTTAATACTAAGACAAGTTTGATGCTTGATGATTGTTTTGAGATATGGAGGTAATAATATCAAAGTCGTGCTAGTTGAGTAGTTGTGAAATTGAGAAATGCTTGTGTTGAAGTTTGCAAGTCCTGTAGCATGCACGTATGGTAAACGTTATGCAACAAATTTGAAACATGAGGGGTTATTTCATTGTCTTCCTTATGAGTGGCGGTCGGGGACGAGCGATGGTCTTTTCCCACCAATCTATCCCCCTAGGAGAATTTTGTTGGAAATATGCCCTAGAGGCAATAATAAAAGCATTATTATTATATTTCCTTGTTCATGATAATTGTCTTTATTCATGCTATAATTGTGTTATCTGGAAATCGTAATACATGTGTGAATAACAGACACCAACATGTCCCTAGTGAGCCTCTAGTTGACTAGCTCGTTGATCAACAGATGGTCATGGTTTCCTGACTATGGACACTGGATGTCATTGATAACGAGATCACATCATTAGGAGAATGATGTGATGGACAAGACCCAATCCTAAACATAGCACAAGATTGTATAGTTCGTTTGCTAGAGTTTTTGAATGTCAAAGTATCTTTTCCTTAGACCATGAGATCGTGTAACTCCCGGATACCGTAGGAGTGCTTTGGGTATGCCAAACGTCACAACGTAACTGGGTGACTATAAAGGTAGACTACGGGTATCTCTGAAAGTGTCTGTTGGGTGACATGGATCAAGACTGGGATTTGTCACTCCGTATGACGGAGAGGTATCACTGGGCCCACTCGGTAATGCATTATCATAATGAGCTCAGAGTGACCAAGTGTCTGGTCACGGGATCATGCATTATGGTACGAGTAAAGTGACTTGCCGGTAACGAGATTGAACGAGGTATTGGGATACCGACGATCGAATCTCGGGCAAGTAACATATCGATAGACAAAGGGAATAGCGTACGGGGTTGATAGAATCCTCGACATCGTGGTTCATCCGATGAGATCATCGTGGAGCATGTGGGAGCCAACATGGGTATCCAGATCCCGCTGTTGGTTATTGACCGGAGAGTCGTCTCGGTCATGTCTGCTTGTCTCCCGAACCCGTAGGGTCTACACACTTAAGGTTCAGTTACGCTAGGGTTGTAGGGATATGTATATGCAGTAACCCGAATGTTGTTCGGAGTCCCGGATGAGATCCCGGACGTCACGAGGAGTTCCGGAATGGTCCGGAGGTAAAGATTTATATATGGGAAGTCCTGTTTCGGGCATCGGGACAAGTTTCGGGGTTATCGGTATTGTACCGGGACCACCAGAAGGGTCCCAGGGGTCCACCGGGTGGGTCCACCTGTCCCGGGGGGCCACATGGGCTGTAAGGGGGTGCGCCTTGGCCTAATGGGCCAAGGGCACCAGCCCCACATAGGCCCATGCGCCTAGGGTTTGAAGGGGGCAAGAGTCCTAGGAGGGTAAGGCACCTCCTAGGTGCCTTGGGGGGGAGGGAAACCCCCCTTGGCCGCCGCACCCCCTAGGAGATTGGATCTCCTAGGGCCGGCCACCCCCCCTTGGCTCTCCTATATAGTGGGGGAGAGGAGGGACTTCATACCTGAATGCCTTGGCCTTTGGTTGCCTCCTTCTCCCTCCCCAACACCTCCTCCTCCTCCATAGTGCTTAGCGAAGCTCTGCCGGAGTACTGCAGCTCCATCAACACCACGCCGTCGTGCTGCTGCTGGTGCCATCTCCCTCAACCTCTCCTCCCTCCCTTGCTGGATCAAGAAGGAGGAGACGTGGCTGTTCCGTACGTGTGTTGAACGCGGAGGTGCCGTCCGTTCGGCGCTGGTCATCGGTGATTTGGATCACGTCGAGTACTACTACATCATCATCGTTCTTTGAACGCTTCCGCTCGCGATCTACAAAGGTATGTAGATGCATCTAATCACTCGTTGCTAGATGAACTCCTAGATGATCTTGGTGAAACGAGTAGGAAAATTTTTGTTTTCTGCAACGTTCCCCAACAGTGGCATCATGAGCTAGGTCTATGCGTAGTTCTTCTTGCGCGAGTAGAACACAATTTGTTGTGGGCATAGATTTGTCAACTCTCTTGCCGTTACTAGTCTTTTCTTGCTTCAGCGGTATTGTGGGATGAAGCGGCCCGGACCAACCTTACACGTACGCTTACGTGAGACCGGTTCCACCGACTAACATGCTCTAGATGCATAAGGTGGCTGGCGGGTGTCTGTCTCTCCTACTTTAGTTGGAGCGGAATCGATGAACAGGGTCCTTATGAAGGGTAAATAGAAGTTGACAAATCACGTTGTGGCTTTAACGTAGGTAAGAAGACGTTCTTGCTAGAACCCTAATTCAGCCACGTAAAACTTGCAACAACAATTAGAGGACGTCTAACTTGTTTTTGCAGCAAGTGGTTTGTGATATGATATGGCCAAAGTTGTGATGAATGATGAATGATCTATATGTGATGTATGAGATGTTCATGCTATTGTAATAGGATTCACGACTTGCATGTCGATGAGTATGACAACCGGCAGGAGCCATAGGAGTTGTCTTTATTCTTTTATATGACCTGCGTGTCATCAAGAAACGCCATGTAAATTACTTTACTTTATTGCTAAACGTGTTAGCCATAGTAGTAGAAGTAATAGTTGGCGAGCAACTTCATGGCGACACGATGATGGAGATCATGATGATGGAGATCATGGTGTCAAGACGGTGACAAGATGATCATGGAGCCCCAAGATGGAGATCAAAGGAGCTATGTGATATTGGCCATATCATGTCACGTTTATTATTTGATTGCATGTGATGTTTATCATGTTTTGCATCTTGTTTACTTAGAACGACGGTAGTAAATAAGATGATCCCTCATACTAATTTCAAGAAGTGTTCCCCCTAACTGTGCACCGTTGCGACAGTTCGCTGTTTCAAAACATCACGTGATGATCGGGTGTTTTATTCAGACGTTCACATACAACGGGTGTAAGACAGATTTACACATGCAAAAACTTAGGTTGACTTGACGAGCCTAGCATGTACAGACATGGCCTCGGAACACAGAAGACCGAAAGGTCGAGCATGAGTCGTATAGAAGATACGATCAACCTGAAGATGTTCACCGACGTTGACTAGTCCGTCTCACGTGATGATCGGACACGGTCTAGTTAACTCGGATCATGTAATACTTAGATGACTAGAGGGATGTCTAATCTAAGTGGGAGTTCACTAATAATTTGATTAGTTGAACTTAATTATCATGAACTTAGTCTAAATATTTTACAATATGTCTTGTAGATCAAATGGCCAACGTAGTCCTCAACTTCAACGCGTTCCTAGAGAAAACTAAGCTGAAAGACGATGGCAGCAACTATACGGACTGGGTCCGGAACCTGAGGATCATCCTCATAGCTGCCAAGAAAGATTATGTCCTACAAGCACCGCTTGGTGACGCACCCATTCTCCCTGCAGAACAAGATGTTATGAACGCTTGGCAGGCACGCTTCGATGACTACTCCCTCGTTCAGTGCGGCATGCTTTACAGCCTAGAGCCGGGGCTCCAAAAGCGTTTTGAGAGACATGGAGCATATGAGATGTTCGAAGAGCTGAAAATGGTTTTCCAAGCTCATGCCCGGGTCGAGAGATATGAAGTCTCCGACAAATTCTTCAGCTGTAAGATGGAGGAAAACAGTTCTGTCAGTGAGCACATACTCACTATGTCTGGGTTGCATAACCGCTTGACTCAGCTGGGAGTTAATCTCCCGGATGATGCGGTCATTGACAGAATCCTCCAGTCGCTTCCACCAAGCTACAAGAGCTTTGTGATGAACTTCAATATGCAGGGGATGGAAAAGACCATTCCTGAAGTATTTGCTATGCTAAAATCAGCAGAGGTAGAAGTCAGGAAGGAACATCAAGTGTTGATGATCAATAAAACCACTAAGTTCAAGAAAGGCAAGGGTAAAAAGAGCTTCAAGAAGGACGGCAAGGAGGTTGCCGCGCCTGGCAAGCAAGCTGCCGGGAAGAAGCCAAAGAATGGACCCAAGCCCGAGACTGAGTGTTTTTATTGCAAGGGAAGCAGTCACTGGAAGCGGAACTGCCCTAAGTACTTAGCGGATAAGAAGGCCGGCAAAACAAAAGGTATATGTGATATACATGTAATTGATGTGTACCTTACTAGTGCCCGCAGTGGCTCCTGGGTATTTGATACTGGTGCAGTTGCTCACATTTGTAACTCAAAGCAGGGGCTGCAGAATAAGCGGAAACTGGCAAAGGACGAGGTGACGATGCGCGTCGGGAATGGTTCCAAGGTCAATGTGATCGCCGTCGGCACGCTACCTCTGCATCTCCCTTCGGGATTAGTTTTAAACCTTAATAATTGTTATTTAGTGCCAGCTTTGAGCATGAACATTGTATCGGGATCTCGTTTAATTCGAGATGGCTACTCTTTTAAATCTGAGAATAATGGTTGTTCCATTTTTATGAGAGATATGTTTTATGGTCATGCTCCTATGGTGAATGGTTTATTCCTTATGAATCTCGAACGTGATGCTACACATATTCATAATGTGAGTACCAAAAGAAGTAAGGTTGATAATGATAGTCCCACATACTTGTGGCACTGCCGCCTTGGTCACATAGGTGTTAAATGCATGAAGAAGCTCCATGCTGATGGACTTTTAGAGTCTCTTGATTATGAATCATTTGACACGTGCGAACCATGCCTTATGGGTAAAATGACCAAGACTCCGTTCTCAGGAACAATGGAGCGAGCAACCGACTTATTGGAAATCATACATACTGATGTGTGCGGTCCGATGAGTATTGAGGCTCGCGGTGGCTATCGTTATGTTCTCACCCTCACTGATGATTTAAGTAGGTATGGGTATATCTACTTAATGAAACACAAGTCTGAAACCTTTGAAAAGTTCAAGGAATTTCAGAGTGAGGTTGAAAATCAACGTGACAGGAAAATCAAGTTTCTACGATCAGATCGTGGAGGAGAATACTTGAGTCACGAGTTTGGGGCACACTTAAGAAAATGTGGAATAGTTTCACAACTCACGCCGCCTGGAACACCTCAGCGTAATGGTGTGTCCGAACGTCATAATCGCACTCTGTTAGATATGGTGCGATCTATGATGTCTCTTACCGATTTACCGCTTTCTTTTTGGGGCTATGCTTTAGAGACTGCCGCATTCACTTTAAATAGGGCTCCGTCGAAATCCGTTGAGACGACACCGTATGAATTATGGTTTGGGAAGAAACCTAAGCTGTCGTTTCTAAAAGTTTGGGGATGCAATGCTTATGTCAAGAAACTTCACCCTGAAAAGCTCGAACCCAAATCGGAGAAATGCGTCTTCATAGGATACCCAAAAGAAACTATTGGGTACACCTTCTACCTCAGATCCGAAGGCAAGATCTTTGTTGCCAAGAATGGGTCCTTTCTGGAGAAAGAATTTCTCTCGAAAGAAGTAAGTGGGAGGAAAGTAGAGCTTGATGAAGTATTGCCTCTTGAACCGGAAAATGGCGCAACTCAAGAAAATGTTCCTGAGGTGCCAGCACCGACTAGAGAGGAAGTTAATGATAATGATCAAGATACTTCTGATCAAGCTCCTGCTGAAATTCGAAGGTCCACAAGGACACGTTCCGCACCAGAGTGGTACGGCAACCCTGTCTTGGAAATCATGTTGTTAGACAACGGTGAACCTTCGAACTATGAAGAAGCGATGGCGGGCCCGGATTCCGACAAATGGCTAGAAGCCATGAAATCCGAGATAGGATCCATGTATGAAAACAAAGTATGGACTTTGACTGACTTGCCCGTTGAGCGGCGAGCCATAGAAAATAAATGGATCTTTAAGAAGAAGACAGACGCGGATGGTAATGTGACCATCTATAAAGCTCGGCTTGTCGCTAAGGGTTATCGACAAGTTCAAGGGGTTGACTACGATGAGACTTTCTCACCGGTAGCGAAGCTGAAGTCCGTCCGAATCATGTTAGCAATTGCCGCATTCTATGATTACGAAATATGGCAAATGGACGTCAAAACGGCATTCCTTAATGAAGAATTGTATATGATGCAGCCGGAAGGTTTTGTCGATCCTAAGAATGCTGACAAAGTGTGCAAGCTCCAACGCTCGATTTATGGGCTGGTGCAAGCATCTCGGAGTTGGAACATTCGCTTTGATGAGATGATCAAAGCGTTTGGGTTTACACAGACTTATGGAGAAGCCTGCGTTTACAAGAAAGTGAGTGGGAGCTCTGTAGCATTTCTCATATTATATGTAGATGACATACTCTTGATGGGAAATGATATAGAACTCTTGGACAGCATCAAGGCCTACTTGAATAAAAGTTTTTCAATGAAGGACCTTGGAGAAGCTGCTTATATATTAGGCATCAAAATCTATAGAGATAGATCAAGACGCCTCATAGGTCTTTCGCAAAGCACATACCTTGATAAGATATTGAAGAAGTTCAATATGGATCAATCCAAGAAGGGGTTCTTGCCTGTGTTGCAAGGTATGAAATTGAGCTCAGCTCAATGTCCGACCACGGCAGAAGATATAGAAGAGATGAGCGTCATCCCCTATGCCTCAGCCATAGGTTCTATTATGTATGCCATGCTGTGTAGCAGACCTGATGTTAACCTTGCCGTCAGTTTGGTAGGAAGGTACCAAAGTAATCCTGGCAAGGAACACTGGACAGCGGTCAAGAATATCCTGAAGTACCTGAAAAGGACTAAGGAAATGTTTCTCGTTTATGGAGGTGACGAAGAGCTCGTCGTAAAGGGTTACGTCGACGCTAGCTTCGACACAGATCTGGATGACTCTAAGTCACAAACCGGATACGTGTATATTTTGAATGGTGGGGCAGTAAGCTGGTGCAGTTGCAAGCAAAGCGTCGTGGCGGGATCTACATGTGAAGCGGAGTACATGGCAGCCTCGGAGGCAGCACATGAAGCAATATGGGTGAAGGAGTTCATCACCGACCTAGGAGTCATACCCAATGCGTCGGGGCCGATCAAGCTCTTCTGTGACAACACTGGAGCTATTGCACTTGCCAAGGAGCCTAGGTTTCACAAGAAGACAAGGCACATCAAGCGTCGCTTCAACTCCATTCGTGAAAATGTTCAAGATGGAGACATAGAGATTTGTAAAGTACATACGGACCTGAATGTAGCAGATCCGTTGACTAAACCTCTCCCTAGAGCAAAACATGATCAACACCAGAATTCCATGGGTGTTCGATTCATCACAATGTAACTAGATTATTGACTCTAGTGCAAGTGGGAGACTGTTGGAAATATGCCCTAGAGGCAATAATAAAAGCATTATTATTATATTTCCTTGTTCATGATAATTGTCTTTATTCATGCTATAATTGTGTTATCTGGAAATCGTAATACATGTGTGAATAACAGACACCAACATGTCCCTAGTGAGCCTCTAGTTGACTAGCTCGTTGATCAACAGATAGTCATGGTTTCCTGACTATGGACACTGGATGTCATTGATAACGAGATCACATCATTAGGAGAATGATGTGATGGACAAGACCCAATCCTAAACATAGCACAAGATCGTATAGTTCGTTTGCTAGAGTTTTTGAATGTCAAAGTATCTTTTCCTTAGACCATGAGATCATGTAACTCCCGGATACCGTAGGAGTGCTTTGGGTATACCAAACGTCACAACGTAACTGGGTGACTATAAAGGTAGACTACGGGTATCTCCGAAAGTGTCTGTTGGGTGACATGGATCAAGACTGGGATTTGTCACTCCGTATGACGGAGAGGTATCACTGGGCCCACTCGGTAATGCATCATCATAATGAGCTCAAAGGTGACCAAGTGTCTGGTCACGGGATCATGCATTACGGTACGAGTAAAGTGACTTGCCGGTAACGAGATTGAACGAGGTATTGGGATACCGACGATCGAATCTCGGGCAAGTAACATATCGATAGACAAAGGGAATAGCGTACGGGGTTGATAGAATCCTCGACATCGTGGTTCATCCGATGAGATCATCGTGGAGCATGTGGGAGCCAACATGGGTATCCAGATCCCGTTGTTGGTTATTGACCGGAGAGTCGTCTCGGTCATGTCTGCTTGTCTCCCGAACCCGTAGGGTCTACACACTTAAGGTTCAGTTACGCTAGGGTTGTAGGGATATGTATATGCAGTAACCCGAATGTTGTTCGGAGTCCCGGATGAGATCCCGGACGTCACGAGGAGTTCCGGAATGGTCCGGAGGTAAAGATTTATATATGGGAAGTCCTGTTTCGGGGTTATCGGTATTGTACCGGGACCACCGGAAGGGTCCCGGGGGTCCACCGGGTGGGTCCACCTGTCCCGGGGGGCCACATGGGCTGTAAGGGGGTGCGCCTTGGCCTAATGGGCCAAGGGCACCAGCCCCACATAGGCCCATGCGCCTAGGGTTTGAAGGGGGCAAGAGTCCTAGGAGGGTAAGGCACCTCCTAGGTGCCTTGGGGGGGAGGGAAACCCCCCTTGGCCGCCGCACCCCCTAGGAGATTGGATCTCCTAGGGCCGGCCACCCCCCCTTGGCTCTCCTATATATAGTGGGGGAGAGGAGGGACTTCATACCTGAACGCCTTGGCCTTTGGTTGCCTCCTTCTCCCTCCCCAACACCTCCTCCTCCTCCATAGTGCTTAGCGAAGCTCTGCCGGAGTACTGCAGCTCCATCAACACCACGCCGTCGTGCTGCTGCTGGTGCCATCTCCCTCAACCTCTCCTCCCTCCCTTGCTGGATCAAGAAGGAGGAGACGTGGCTGTTCCGTACGTGTGTTGAACGCGGAGGTGTCGTCCGTTCGGCGCTGGTCATCGGTGATTTGGATCACGTCGAGTACGACTACATCATCATCGTTCTTTGAACGCTTCCGCTCGCGATCTACAAAGGTATGTAGATGCATCTAATCACTCGTTGCTAGATGAACTCCTAGATGATCTTGGTGAAACGAGTAGGAAAATTTTTGTTTTCTGCAACGTTCCCCAACAGTGGCATCATGAGCTAGGTCTATGCGTAGTTCTTCTTGCGCGAGTAGAATACAATTTGTTGTGGGCATAGATTTGTCAACTCTCTTGCCGTTACTAGTCTTTTCTTGCTTCAGCGGTATTGTGGGATGAAGCGGCCCGGACCAACCTTACACGTACGCTTACGTGAGACCGGTTCCACCGACTAACATGCTCTAGATGCATAAGGTGGCTGGCGGGTGTCTGTCTCTCCTACTTTAGTTGGAGCGGAATCGATGAACAGGGTCCTTATGAAGGGTAAATAGAAGTTGACAAGTCACGTTGTGGCTTTAACGTAGGTAAGAAGACGTTCTTGCTAGAACCCTAATTCAGCCACGTAAAACTTGCAACAACAATTAGAGGACGTCTAACTTGTTTTTGCAGCAAGTGGTTTGTGATATGATATGGCCAAAGTTGTGATGAATGATGAATGATCTATATGTGATGTATGATATGTTCATGCTATTGTAATAGGATTCACGACTTGCATGTCGATGAGTATGACAACCGGCAGGAGCCATAGGAGTTGTCTTTATTCTTTTATATGACCTGCGTGTCATCAAGAAACGCCATGTAAATTACTTTACTTTATTGCTAAACGTGTTAGCCATAGTAGTAGAAGTAATAGTTGGCGAGCAACTTCATGGCAACACGATGATGGAGATCATGATGATGGAGATCATGGTGTCAAGCCGGTGACAAGATGATCATGGAGCCCCAAGATGGAGATCAAAGGAGCTATGTGATATTGGCCATATCATGTCACGTTTATTATTTGATTGCATGTGATGTTTATCATGTTTTGCATCTTGTTTACTTAGAACGACGGTAGTAAATAAGATGATCCCTCATACTAATTTCAAGAAGTGTTCCCCCTAACTGTGCACCGTTGCGACAGTTTGCTGTTTCAAAACATCACGTGATGATCGGGTGTTTTATTCAGACGTTCACATACAACGGGTGTAAGACAGATTTACACATGCAAACACTTAGGTTGACTTGACGAGCCTAGCATGTACAGACATGGCCTCGGAACACAGAAGACCGAAAGGTCGAGCATGAGTCGTATAGAAGATACGATCAACATGAAGATGTTCACCGACGTTGACTAGTCCGTCTCACGTGATGATCGGACACGGTCTAGTTAACTCGGATCATGTAATACTTAGATGACTAGAGGGATGTCTAATCTAAGTGGGAGTTCACTAATAATTTGATTAGTTGAACTTAATTATCATGAACTTAGTCTAAATATTTTACAATATGTCTTGTAGATCAAATGGCCAACGTAGTCCTCAACTTCAACGCGTTCCTAGAGAAAACTAAGCTGAAAGACGATGGCAGCAACTATACGGACTGGGTCCAGAACCTGAGGATCATCCTCATAGCTGCCAAGAAAGATTATGTCCTACAAGCACCGCTTGGTGACGCACCCATTCTCCCTGCAGAACAAGATGTTATGAACGCTTGGCAGGCACGCTCCGATGACTACTCCCTCGTTCAGTGCGGCATGCTTTACAGCCTAGAGCCGGGGCTCCAAAAGCGTTTTGAGAGACATGGAGCATATGAGATGTTCGAAGAGCTGAAAATTTTTGTTTTCTGCAATGTTCCCCAACAAATTTGCGTAGTACCGAGGTTTTTGATGACTTGTAGATTTTTGCAATAAGTATGTGATTTCTTTATGACTAATGTTGAGTCCATCGATTATACGCACTCTCACCCTTCCATCCTTGCTAGCCTCTTTGGTACCGTGCATTGCCCTTTCTCACATCGAGAGTTGGCGCAAACTTCGCCGGTGCATCCAAACCCCGTGATATGATACGCTCTTTCACACATAAACCTCCTTATATCTTCCTCAAAACAGCCACCGTACCTACCTATTACGGCATTTCCATAGCCATTCCGTGATATATTGCCATGCAACTTTCCATCATTCCGTTCATCATGACACATTCATTATTGTCATATTGCTTAGCATGATAATGTAGTTGACATAGTATTTGTGGTAAAGCCACCGTTCATAGTTCTTTCATACATGTCACTCTTGGTCCATTGCATATCCCGGTACACCGCCGGAGGCATTCATATAGAGTCATCTTTGTTCTAGTATCGAGTTGTAATCATTGAGTTGTAAATAAATAGAAGTGTGATGACAATCATTTTCTAGAGCATTGTCCCAAGTTAGGAATTATATAAAAAAAAGAGAAAGGCCATAAAAAGAGAAAGGACATAAAGAAAAAAAAGAGAAAGGCCATAAAAAAGAGAAGGCCCAAAAAATGAGAGAAAAAGAGAGAAGGGACATTGTTACTATCCTTTGCCACACTTTTGCTTCAAAGTAGCACCATAATCTTCATGATAGAGAGTCTCTTGTTTTGTCACTTTCATATACTAGTGGGAATTTTTCATCATAGAACTTGGCTTGTATATTCCAACAATGGGCCTCCTCAAGTGCCCTAGGTCTTCATGAGCAAGCAAGTTGGATGCACACCCACTAGTTTCTTTTGTTGAGCTTTCATACATTTATAGCTCTAGTGCATCTGTTGCATGGCAATCCCTACACCTTGCATTAACATCAATCGGTGGGCATCTCCATAGCCCATTGATTAGCCTCGTTGATGTGAGAATTTCTCCTTTTTTGTCTTCTGCACATAACCCCCCTCATTATATTCTATTCCACCCATAGTGCTATGTCCATGGCTCGCGCTCATATATGGCGTGAAAATTTATAGGTTTGAGATTACTAAATTATGAATCAATTTCATGGCTTGTCGTCGGGGTTGTGCATGATGAGAGCATTCTTGTGTGAGGAAAATGAAACGTGACTAAACTATATGATTTTGTAGGGATCAACTTTCTTTGGCCATGTTATTTTGAGAAGACATAATTGCTTAGTTGGTATGCTTGAAGTATTATTATTTTTATTTAAATATGAACTTTTGTCTTGAATCTTTCGGATCTGAATATTGATACCACAATTAAGAAGAATTACATTAAAATTATGCCAAGTAGCACTCCGCATCAAAAATTCAGTTTTTATCATTTACCTACTCGAGGACGAGCATGAATTAAGCTTGGGGATGCTTGATATGTCTCCAACGTATCTATAATTTTCTATTGCTCCATGCTATATTATCTACTGTTTTGGACATTATTGGGCTTTATTATCCACTTTTATATTATTTTTGGGACTAACCTATTAACCGGAGGCCCAGCCCAGAATTGTTGTTTTTTGCCTGTTTTAGGGTTTTGAAGAAAAGGAATATCAAACGGAGTACAAACGAAATGAAACCTTCAGGAACGTGATTTTCTCACCGAACAAGACCCGGGAGACTTGGACCCTATGTCAAGAAAGGAAACAGGAGGCCACGAGGTAGGGGGGTGCGCCCTCCACCCTCGTGGGCCCCCTGTTGCTCCACTGACGTACTCCTTCCTCCTATATATATCCACATACCTGTTGGGGAATGTAGTAATTTCAAAAAAAATTCCTACGCACACGCAAGATCATGGTGATGCATAGCAACGAGAGGGGAGAGTGTTGTCTACGTACCCTCGTAGACCGACAGCGGAAGCGTTATGACAACGCGGTTGATGTATTCGTACGTCTTCACAGCTCGACCGATCAAGCACCGAAACTACGACACCTCTGAGTTTTACCACACGTTCAGCTCGATGACGATCCCCGAACTCCGATCCAGCAAAGTGTCAGGGAAGAGTTCCGTCAGCATGACGGCGTGGTGACGATCTTGATGTTCTACTGTCGCAGGGCTTCGCCTAAGCACCGCTACAATATTATCGAGGAGTATGGTGGAGGGGGCACCGCACACGGCTAAGAAAACGATCACGAGGATCAACTTGTGTGTCTAGAGGTGCCCCCCTGCCCCCGTATATAAAGGAGCAAGGGGGGTGCGGCCGGCCCTAGGAGGAGGTGCGCCGGAGGAGTCCTACTCCTACCGGGAGTAGGACTCCCCCCTTTCCCTAGTTGGATTAGGACTTGGGGAGAAGGAGGAGAGGGAAGAAAGGAAAGGGGGGGCGCCGCCGCCCCCCCCCCTCCTTGTCCAATTCAGACTTGGGGGGAGGGGCGCGCGGCAGCCCCTAGGCCTCCTCTCCTCTTCCTCCACTAGGCCCATTAAGGCCCATTAGGTTACCGGGGGGTTCCGGTAACCTCCTGGTACTCCGGTAAAATGCCGATTTCACCCGAAACACTTCCAATGTCCAAACATAGGCTTCCAATATATCAATCTTTATGTCTCGACCATTTCGAGACTCCTCGTCATGTCCGTGATCATATCCAGGACTCTGAACAAACTTCGGTACATCAAAATATATAAACTCATAATGAAAATGTCATCATAACGTTAAGCATGCGGACCCTACGGGTTCGAGAACAATGTAGACATGACCGAGACACATCTCCGGTCAATAACCAATAGCGGAACCTGGATGCTCATATTGGCTCCTACATATTCTACGAAGATCTTTATCGGTCAGACCGCATAACAACATACGTTGTTCCCTTTGTCATCGGTATGTTACTTGCTCGAGATTCGATCGCCGGTATCTCAATACCTAGTTCAATCTCGTTATCGGCAAGTCTCTTTACTCGTTTTGTAATACACCATCTCGCAAATAACTCATTAGTTGCAATGCTTGCAAGGCTTATGTGATGTGCATTACCGAGAGGGCCCAGAGATACCTCTCCGACAATCGGAGTGACAAATCCTAATCTCGAAATACGCCAACCCAACATGTACCTTTGGAGACACCTATAGAGCTCCTTTATAATCACCCAGTTATGTTGTGACGTTTGCTAGCACACAAAGTGTACCTCCGGCAAACGGGAGTTGCATAATCTCATAGTCATGGGAACATGTATAAGTCATGAAGAAAGCAATAGCAACATACTAAATGATCGGTTGCTAAGCTAATGGAATGGGTCATGTCAATCACATCATTCTCCTAATGATGTGATCCCGTTAATCAAATGACAACACATGTCTATGGTTAGGAAACATAACCATCTTCGATTAACGAGCTACTCAAGTAGAGGCACACTAGTGACATTTAGTTTGTCTATGTATTCACATAAGTATTATGTTTCTGGATAATACAACTCTAGCATGAATAATAAACATTTATCATGATATTAGGAAATAAATAGTAACTTTATTATTGCCTCTAGGGCATATTTCCTTCAGTCTCCCACTTGCACTAGAGTCAATAATCTAGATTACACAGTAATGATTCTAACACCCATGGAGCTTTGGTGCTGATCATGTTTTGCTCGTGGAAGAGGCTTAGTCAACGGGTGTGCTACATTCGGATCCGTATGTATCTTGCAAATCTCTATGTTTCCCACCTGGACTAGATCCCGGATGGAATTGAAGCAACTCTTGATGTGCTTGGTTCTCTTGTGAAATTTGGATTCTTTTGCCAAGGCAATTGCACCAGTATTGTCACAAAAGATTTTCATTGGACCCGATGCACTAGGTATGACACCTAGATCGGATATGAACTCCTTCATCCAAACTCCTTCGTTTGCTTCTTCCGAAGCAACTATGTACTCCGCTTCACATGTAGATCCCGCGACAATGCTTTGTTTAGAACTGCACCAACTGACAGCTCCACCGTTTAATGTAAACACGTATCCGGTTTGCGATTTAGAATCGTCCGGATCAGTGTCAAAGCTTGCATCAACGTAACCATTTACGATGAGCTCTTTGTCACCTCCATATATGAGAAACATATCCTTAGTCCTTTTCAGGTATTTCAGGATGTTCTTGACCGCTGTCCAGTGATCCACTCCTGGATTACTTTGGTACCTCCCTGCTAGACTTATAGCAAGACATACATCAGGTCTGGTACACAGCATTGCATACATGATAGAGCCTATGGCTGAAGCATAGGGAACATCTTTCATTTTCCCTCTATCTTCTGCAGTGGTCGGGCATTGAGTCTTACTCAATTTCACACCTTGTAACACATGCAAGAATCCTTTCTTTGCTTGATCCATTTTGAACTTCTTCAAAACTTTGTCAAGGTATGTGCTTTGTGAAAGTCCAATTAAGCGTCTTGATCTATCTCTATATATCTTAATGCCCAATATGTAAGCAGCTTCACCGAGGTCTTTCATTGAAAAACTCTTATTTAAGTATCCCTTTATGCTATCCAGAAATTCTATATCATTTTCGATTAGTAATATGTCATCTACATATAATATCAGAAATGCTACAGAGCTCCCACTCACTTTCTTGTAAATACAGGCTTCTCCAAAAGTCTGTACAAAACCAAATGCTTTGATCACATTATCAAAGCGTTTATTCCAACTCCGAGAGGCTTGCACCAGTCCATAAATATTCCCATGATATTCCTGATATAAAGATGGTAATACTTCAAGGTAGAACAGACCAGAAGCTGGATTGCAACTTGATCTGCGGAATACAATTGCTTTGACCCAATCCTAGATATGGATGAGGTTCTGGAGTTTGTTTCTCCTATTCATCCTGAATGGAATGGCTTGACAGACCACAAGAGTAATAGGCATTGATAAACGAACGCACGCATACTCTTGACTATCAATTGATAGACGAAGGTCAGTAGACAACTAAAGAGGGACAACTCAAAGGAACATATAACTTTCTGACTTGTGGATGCATAGATTAGTATGTCGAACCAAGTTCAACATAATTCTTCCGGATAACCCATGCAGAAAGGTTGAGCTGGCAGAGTCACAATATAGCATGGAGAACTCATCGAGAGCACTCTTGTTGTCATCTTTTGGTTCAGAAGAACTCCTGCCAAGAATGGTTCATGGTATTTGGAGGAAGGAAATACCACGGACCTCGAGGACTATCGCAAAGTTTACTAATATCCTAAAGGAACTAGCAAACCCTATCAACATGAAGTAAGTAGAGTGAATCTCGGGTTCAGAACCCAGGAGTAGAATGCCTACTACTAAGTAGCACCACGGGATGCTTTCGAGAATGGTGGCCAGAATCTTCACACTGGGAACACAAAACATTGCTAGATTACTAGGTGACTCCCTAAAACACCTAGGGTCATAATAATAACTCCAACATAAATGTCAAGACAATAGAATACCTCAACTCAACAATTAGTGTGATTGAGCTGGCATAAAGGAACATCGAAACCAAAGGGAAAGGATTTTGCAAATGCATCAGACTATTTAGAAACCTAGGATGACTCGGACAGCATAACGGCTATAAATGCTCAAAAAGATTTGAGACATTCACAAAAATGGTGGCATAACCACTCAGAAGCACAATATCAAGGTTTCGAGATCAACAGTTAACATACAGAAGTCGAAACTGAACTGAGGCTTAATCCAACAATCTTATAAGTCTACGGATTAGTAACACGTGATCCTGATGGAAAGAAGAGATAGCCTAGTTCTTAATCCCCGTAGAAGAGAAGATGATGACTCAGATCAGAAGGCCATAAGGTATAAGGAGTAAAAAGAGCCTTACGTTCCATCCCTCAATCAATTCCCTTATATAACTAAAGAATTTCTAGACTCAACTTCGACCAGTTTGGCTTGGTAATCCTACAGGCAGTCAGGCTCTGATACCAACGCTGTCAGGACCCCGACTCAATGCCACATTGATCTAGCATGTAACACCTCATATCACTTTGCGGCCTCACGCACGGTTTTCCCACGGGTGTCGCCTTACCTTTGTCCGGGACCGTTTGCGCCTTTTGGCACACGTATATGATAGTGTTGCTAGCATCCATATGATAAGGAGCCCGGGCTGATATGGCTAGTCGTAAACCCAAAGTGGCACAAACTTACAGGGACAGGCATCCATGACCCAGCATCGAACGTGTCGGTCAGCAGCGAGTGAATCCAGGCTGTAGCACTGGGCTAGCAGGACTCCGGTGAACCGGGCTGTAGCGGGCTAACAGGACTCCGGTATTCATCGCGTGACATTTCCCCGAAGGGACAGACACAGGAACGAAGAAGGACACATGTCGGCCAGCCTAAGTGTTCCGGAGCAGTAGCAAGCTACCATGGCTCAGTGGAAACACTAGGAGACATTTCCCGGTAAGAGAGGCTACCAAGGATAAACAACTAGGTTGTCAGATCCCACACATACCAAGCATTTCAATAACATACACACAATATGCTCGATATGTGCAAATACAACATGGCATCACAACATGACTCTACAACTCAAGTATTTATTCCTTAGGCTCCGAGGAGCGAGATATTACAAATAGGGGTCTCATGACCCATTAATCAGAGCATACAATTCAAAGCACATGCGGAAGCTTAACATGTCTGAGTACAGACAACTATAAATGAAAAAGGCTGAGAAGCCTGACTATCTACCAGATCCTGCCGGGGGCACAAGATCGTAGCTGAGGTAACAAGCTAAACGTCGAAATCCACGCAGAACTACTAGCGAGACCGAAGTCTCTCTGCAAAAACATAAAATAGGCAAACGTGAGTACAAATGTACCCAGCAAGACTTACATCAGAACTAACTCCATATGCATCATTATCAACAAAGGGGATGGTGGGGTTTAACTGCAGCAAGCCAGCTTTGACTCTGTGGCTATCCTGAACTACGACTGCAAGTAACTCTTTTGAGGTGGCGCACACGAGTCCACATATTCACCATATCAATACACCACTATGGATCCGCTCCCGTCTCCCTACGAGAACGCCATCCATAGCACTCACGCTTATCTTGCGTATTTTAGAGTATCCACTTTCACTTGTCTATGAACTGATATAAGCAACCCAGAAGTCCTTTTCCGCGGACACGGCTATTCGAATAGATGATGTTAACCCTACAGGGGTGTGCTTCTTCACACACGCTCTCACCACTTACCGCCGTTTACACGACATGTACTCGGCAACCTTCAAGCGGAAGCCCAACGTGGGTGTCGGCCACGGCCTACCTAAACACTCAAGTCTCTAGTCCAGGTTTATCGCCTATTCGGCTTCCATCCATGAGGAGATCCGGCCGGAGTTTCGCTCACAGCCCCAAACGATGTGAACAGGGTTCCCGAGACACCAAACGGGCGCCCGGTACACCGTGCCACGTGCCTACCGTATCACAGCCCACCCCTCCGGTCAGCGCTGCCCACGGCCTCCAGCATACTACAAACACCAGAAACTACTTGCAACTCCTGGACAGAGGACAAGGGTGATTAAGAAGCCGAGAGGGTCCATTGGTTTCGGGCCCAATGCATGGTAGTAGCTGAATCATGGATCACAAACACAGAACTCAGTTCCTGAGGACGGCTGCAATGAGACAACCCACCATGTACTCCTACATGGCCTCTCACCACTACCTTTACCAAATCGTGTTCACACGCTTAGCTCACACACCGTAGGACATGTTCACACACCTCTGATTCATCCCGGATGAATCAGACCTGACTCAACTCTAAGCAGTAGCAGGCATGACAAACAAACATGAATGAGTAGGCACAACAGGGCTCAAACAACTCCTACTCATGCTAGTGGGTTTCATCTATTTACTGTGGCAATGACAGGTCATGCAAAGGATAAAGGGGTTCAGCTACCGCAGCATGTATCAAGTATGTCGGTGTTGTCCTAATGCAGTAAAAGAGAGCAGGAGCGAGAGAGTAGGATTGTATCGGAATGAACAAGGGGGTTTTGCTTGCCTGGCACTTCTGAAGATAACATTGAGTCTTCATCAGTGTCAACGATCACAATGTCGGAACATCGTCTATCGGGAGGGAACAGATACCGGCAACAAGGAAGAAATACAATCAATGCAATGCACAATATGATGCATGCTCATGACATGGCAATATGAATGTGTTTTGAGCTAATGCAACTAGCAACAGATTAAATGAAGTTGGTTTGAATACAAGATTCAAATTCAAACTCCATATGTGATTATTCAAATGCCATTTAATTGATTTGTGCTAAACAGCAGCTATAAGTTGTTCTAACATGCATGAAAATGGTACAGATGGATTCCTTGAATTTTTCTGATAATTTTTCATATATAATTTATTTAATTTGGAGTTACGGTTGAATTTCTATGAATTTTAGAAGTTCAGAATATTTTCTGAAATAAATAAATCATTTCTTGATTTACTTTAATTCCAGAAATACTTTACTGCGTCAGCATGACGTTGGCATGACGTCAGCAGGTCAACAGGGGCTGGTTCAGGTCAAACCTTACCAGTGGGGCCCACTGGTCAGTGACTTAGGTGACTAACAGAGTTAATTAACTCTAACTAACTTGGTTAGCCGGGCGGGGCCCGCATGTCAGTGAGACAGTGGCTTAATTAAAATTATTTATTAATTAATTTAATTAGTACTAATCCTAATTAACTAACAGGGCTGGGCCCCACCTGTCATTGAGTCAGGGGCGTCCAACTGGGGTCAAACCCGCCGGACTTGGTCCACGGCTCATCGCCGGTGAAGCCCGAGACGGCGGAGGGGGTCGGAATTCCTCCTCCGGTGACCAAATGGCCGGCGAAGGGCATCTACGTGACGCTGAGGATCCCGCGCGTCGAGTGGTGCGGCCAGATATGCCGGGGGCGATCTATATCGACGGCGGCGAGCTCAAAGGCGGCGGCCGAAGTTCGGGCAACAGCGGAGATGGCGCTATAGGGCATGGCAGGGAGCACCCGTGGGTGTTTTCGGGTTCGCAGGAGCGCGGTGAGCACGCTGGTGGGCTCGGGAGCGAGCTGCGGTGGCTGTGGCCACGGCCACGCCATGGCCGGCGGCGGGATGCTTCGGTCATGGTTGGGGATCGGGGCTAGAGCTCGCGAAGGATGACGAGGAAAGGGGGAATCGGGTCAAAGGCTCACCGCGGAGCTGCAGGGATGGTTAGTGGGCTCGGGGGCGCGCTGGAGTGGCCGAATCGACGGAGAAGGGCGCCGGGGCTAAAGCTTGAAGACGATGACGATGGCGGCTGCTCGGGGCCCTTCTGGTCGCGTGAGACGACGAGGAGGACGAGGGCGGAACAGCGGAGCTCGGGAGCGCGTCGGAGAGGGAGGGGGTGGCGGTGGCCGCGAGGGAGCTCGTCGGCGGCGACGGCTGCGTTCGGGCGAGTGAGAGAGAGGAAGCAGAGGAGAGGGATGAGCTCGAGGGGGTGAGCGAGAGGGACCAGGGGGCTGCGTGGCGATGCTAGAAGGCCGTGGCGTTGCGGTGGAAGCAGGAGGTGGTCGGGGAAGCAGGAGGTGGCCGAGGCACCGTCGGCGCCCGTCGGCCACGCGCGCTGCCTACTGGCGCGGGGAAGACGACAGGAGGAGGTGGGCTGGGCCGCGCTGGGCCGGTCCTGTTCGCCACCAGGTAAGTGGCTGGGCTGCCAGGTAAGTCTTCTGCTCCTTTTTAATTTTTCTGTTCTGTTTTATTTTTATTTAATCTTTTGCCACTGTTTTGAATTTAAAATAATTCAAACAATGCCAAAAGCTCCTCTGAATATTTTTATTTTGCTAGATGGACTTTTCCAAAAGCTCATAAAATGTTTCAGGGGGTAATTTGAAATTATATTCTAATTATATGAATATAATTCAAATTCAAATAGCTAATGATTTAAATTCAAAATCCCAAAAATAAATCATTTTAAAGTGTTCATTATTTTTGGTTTGGATCAAAACCCTTGCCAAAAATATTAAACATCTAAGAAGAGCATTTTGGAACAACGAATGAGATTTTAGGGTTTTTGCCCTTCTTTTATTTAAGTTTTTGAGGCTTCCAAATTTCCTCAGTTCAAGTTTCAAAAATTTAAACATGATGCACAGATGGAAGCAAGCATAGGTCAGGCCAGAACTAGGGATGTGACAACTCACCCCCACTAAACAAGAATCTCGACCCGAGATTCAAGTGTAGGGTAAGACGAAGGGGAAACGCAAACTAGTATAATCTTCACGATCCAGGTTGCACTTCAAATGAACGTTGATTCAATCACCATCTTTGTCTTGTCGTCTAGCTCTGAGAACTCCAACTAGCATGACAGCAAGAGGAAAAGGACGACTCCGGAAGAATCGATCTTCTCGAAGATCAATCAACTTAGGATCAGCTCACAAGGTGAGTCGTAGCAACATCTCTTGAGCTGAGACACGAAGCACACATCTAGAGGGATGGAGTGGAACAGATGACGAGGGTTCACTAGGTAGACAACAATTCCACACCTAACAAGGTGGTAAACGATTGTCAACGTAGCGAGGAGTTGAGTTGCCATGATACCACGACGAAACATCCTGGAGGAGGGTGATTCGTAGATTATTACCTTAAGTGGCAAAAAGAATTACCTTTGATATAGAGATCGTTGAGACTCTCTATATCAGCCTAAGGCAAATCACAGCAATCGATTGGCGGGGGTCGGTAGAATGGCATACTCGGACTTGGATGATGTGGATTACCTTGTTGAAGACAACGTAATGGATGAGTTTGGTTATCACCGGAAATGGAAGAGACCCATGGTGGAATGGCACATTGGCGGTGCAGGCTGGGAACAAAATGCAAATGCTGGGAATGATTCTGGTAACTGGGGAAGAACCCAACAATAGAGAGTGAATTCACTGTTTGAAAAGTCATAGCATTGACGAGGGAACTGAGAGCATCCCAGTTAGTGTCGACGATAACACCTAGCGCTTGTGCGTGCTCTCAAGAACTTGAGCATTTCCATAATCATCAGGGTTTTACCAACATCCATGTCAAGGGTGCTGACAACACAACATACTACCATGATGACCAGCGATGGACAATGCAGATGCAAAGGAGGATAACACTTTCTCATATTTCACCTTAGCGAGGCCAAGGGGACGAAATCTGGATGATCGACCGAGAGACATTTAGCACTCTGCTTCTAATGTTCTCCTTGATGTGCTAGCATATCCCATTCATTGAAATGGTTTGGTATCTAGAACATCAAGTAAAAGGTCGGACTTCGGAAGACAAAAATCATAAGGCACAACTAGGGAGTAAATCCTACGAAGTCCTTATGGGAAGGTGGCCAACTTCTTCAATCAAGATACTATAATAATAGGTCTACCGGATGGGTGCGTTGGCCATGACATCCACTTTACCGGTTATCCAGGGACCAGTATTATAGTTCTTGGGAAAATGTTCCAACCATTATATCTGCCTGAGATTTAGATCTGGTTAGTGTCAGGATATTCCAGACCCATCGAGTCTAGGAAGAAAAATGAAAGTTTGCAACACAAATCGACGAAATGACGTTGCGAGATTCTCGGGAAATGAACTACGATAGCAGGCTCCAAAACATGAGCTGGTTCTGCTACACATGTGTGAACACGCTGTCACAGACAAATATGAACACATGGTAGTCTTATAATAAAACACTACCGAGTTCAGGGGGGAAACCATCATCGAGGATATCGAAGTCTTGTGCACTTAAATTAGACTTCTTTACCTGGAACAAGTCAATCAGTGGCTTGGTGTGCTAAGAACACATATAGAATGGAGGCGGCCAACCTACCAAACCATAGAATACTTCGCACATATGCATGACCAACTTGGGATGATTCCAGAGGAAGCAAAACTAACTTTCTCAAATTCACGGCGGCAACTTTCACCAAATGCACGTGTATAAGAGGAAGACACTCCTTTCATCAAACAAATACTTCATGAGCTAGCATGAAGAAAATGCTTCAAAAGTTTCCAACACTAACTTGTTGTCCAACAAGATCATGGAGGAGATAAGGATGTTGTCAATGGGCTCAACAATAATTCATCTGGGTTTCCTTTTAAAAGGAATTCCATAGTTAAGTGAACAAGTGATAGCATTGGTCAGACCAAAGATGTAAGGGTGTATGCTCGAGGGATCAACCACGAGTAAGACAACATTACGAGCATCATTGGTACTGATTTGATTTGACGATAGCCCATACTCAAATCAAAGGATTGATAAGACAATAGGTCCAGCAACTGATCATAGGGACCAATCGATGAAGATATCATCGTTCCTCAACACAGTACACCAGAATATCCCTTTGGAACGAACTAAGTCAGACAAGCTTTTATCTTCCAACTCTCCAAGTTGTTGTCTAGCTTAACCAACTAGCTCCGGGATATCCAACACAGATTCTTGGAGAAAGGGTGGTTCACAAGAAACCAACTTGATCACGAGCCCAACATAACAGTCAGGAAATAACCCGGTAGCGCTTCCAAGAAGATATTTGGAAAGTCACGAACCACCGGTATGTTACTAAGCTCGAGAACAATCTTGCTTTTCAGGGCAAGACGATATGATCAAATGAGCGAGGACTTAACAAAATCATATCTCATCAATCAAGGAGTGCACCAGGAAAATGGACTAGGTAGCACGATCAGTCTTAGAAGGATGATTCAAAAACCAACACGCTAAGAATGAAATTATTGCCCCTTTAACTACCAAGCAACGGAGTTGCTAGGAGTATTGATTTCACACACCACTATTCACTTGCCGGCATTCCGGGTATAATAACACGGAAACCGAGAAATTATCAATGATGATAAGAAGTATTACTGCGTCAAGAATTCATAAGATGGTGTGCAATTCCCATGATATTCCTGATATAAAGATGGTAATACTTCAAGGTAGAACAGACCAGAAGCTGGATTGCAACTTGATCTGCGGAATACAATTGCTTTGACCCAATCCTAGATATGGATGAGGTTCTGGAGTTTGTTTCTCCTATTCATCCTGAATGGAATGGCTTGACAGACCACAAGAGTAATAGGCATTGATAAACGAACGCACGCATACTCTTGACTATCAATTGATAGACGAAGGTCAGTAGACAACTAAAGAGGGACAACTCAAAGGAACATATAACTTTCTGAGTTGTGGATGCATAGATTAGTATGTCGAACCAAGTTCAACATAATTCTTCCGGATAACCCATGCAGAAAGGTTGAGCTGGCAGAGTCACAATATAGCATGGAGAACTCATCGAGAGCACTCTTGTTGTCATCTTTTGGTTCAGAAGAACTCCTGCCAAGAATGGTTCATGGTATTTGGAGGAAGGAAATACCACGGACCTCGAGGACTATCGCAAAGTTTACTAATATCCTAAAGGAACTAGCAAACCCTATCAACATGAAGTAAGTAGAGTGAATCTCGGGTTCAGAACCCAGGAGTAGAATGCCTACTACTAAGTAGCACCACGGGATGCTTTCGAGAATGGTGGCCAGAATCTTCACACTGGGAACACAAAACATTGCTAGATTACTAGGTGACTCCCTAAAACACCTAGGGTCATAATAATAACTCCAACATAAATGTCAAGACAATAGAATACCTCAACTCAACAATTAGTGTGATTGAGCTGGCATAAAGGAACATCAAAACCAGAGGGAAAGGATTTTGCAAATGCATCAGACTATTTAGAAACCTGGGATGACTCAGACAGCATAACGGCTATAAATGCTCAAAAAGATTTGAGACATTCACAAAAATGGTGGCATAACCACTCAGAAGCACAATATCAAGGTTTCGAGATCAACAGTTAACATACAGAAGTCGAAACTGAACTGAGGCTTAATCCAACAATCTTATAAGTCTACGGATTAGTAACACGTGATCCTGATGGAAAGAAGAGATAGCCTAGTTCTTAATCCCCGTAGAAGAGAAGATGATGACTCAGATCAGAAGGCCATAAGGTATAAGGAGTAAAAAGAGCCTTACGTTCCATCCCCCAATCAATTCCCTTATATAACTAAAGAATTTCTAGACTCAACTTCGACCAGTTTGGCTTGGTAATCCTACAGGCAGTCAGGCTCTGATACCAACGCTGTCAGGACCCCGACTCAATGCCACATTGATCTAGCATGTAACACCTCATATCACTTTGCGGCCTCACGCACGGTTTTCCCACGGGTGTCGCCTTACCTTTGCCCAGGACCGTTTGCGCCTTTTGGCACACGTATATGATAGTGTTGCTAGCATCCATATGATAAGGAGCCCGGGCTGACATGGCTAGTCGTAAACCCAAAGTGGCACAAACTTACAGGGACAGGCATCCATGACCCAGCATCGAACGTGTCGGTCAACAGCGAGTGAATCCAGGCTGTAGCACTGGGCTAGCAGGACTCCGGTGAACCGGGCTGTAGCGGGCTAACACGACTCCGGTATTCATCGCGTGACATTTCCCCGAAGGGACAGACACAGGAACGAAGAAGGACACATGCCGGCCAGCCTAAGTGTTCCGGAGCAGTAGCAAGCTACCATGGCTCAGTGGAAACACTAGGAGACATTTCCCGGTAAGAGAGGCTACCAAGGATAAACAACTAGGTTGTCAGATCCCACACATACCAAGCATTTCAATAACATACACACAATATGCTCGATATGTGCAAATACAACATGGCATCACAACATGACTCTACAACTCTAGTATTTATTCCTTAGGCTCCGAGGAGCGAGATATTACAAATAGGGGTCTCATGACCCATCAATCAGAGCATACAATTCAAAGCACATGCGGAAGCTTAACATGTCTGAGTACAGACAACTATAAATGAAAAAGGCTGAGAAGCCTGACTATCTACCAGATCCTGCCGGGGGCACAAGATCGTAGCTGAGGTAACAAGCTAAACGTCGAAATCCACGCGGAACTACTAGCGAGACCGAAATCTCTCTGCAAAAACATAAAATAGGCAAACGTGAGTACAAATGTACCCAGAAAGACTTACATCAGAACTAACTACATATGCATCATTATCAACAAAGGGGATGGTGGGGTTTAACTGCAGCAAGCCAGCTTTGACTCTGTGGCTATCCTGAACTACGACTGCAAGTAACTCTTTTGAGGTGGCGCACACGAGTCCACATATTCACCATATCAATACACCACTATGGATCCGCTCCCGTCTCCCTACGAGAACGCCATCCATAGCACTCACGCTTATCTTGCGTATTTTAGAGTATCCACTTTCACTTGTCTATGAACTGATATAAGCAACCCAGAAGTCCTTTTCCGCGGACACGGCTATTCGAATAGATGATGTTAACCCTGCAGGGGTGTACTTCTTCACACACGCTCTCACCACTTACCGCCGTTTACACGACATGTACTCGGCAACCTTCAAGCGGAAGCCCAACGTGGGTGTCGGCCACGGCCTACCTAAACACTCAAGTCTCTAGTCCAGGTTTATCGCCTATTCGGGTTCCATCCATGAGGAGATCCGGCCGGAGTTTCGCTCACAGCCCCAAACGATGTGAACAGGGTTCCCGAGACACCAAACGGGCGCCCGGTACACCGTGCCACGTGCCTACCGTATCACAGCCCACCCCTCCGGTCAGCGCTGCCCACGGCCTCAAGCATACTACAAACACCAGAAACTACTTGCAACTCCTGGACAGAGGACAAGGGTGATTAAGAAGCCGAGAGGGTCCATTGGTTTCGGGCCCAATGCGTGGTAGTAGCAGAGTCATGGATCACAAACACAGAACTCAGTTCCTGAGGACGGCTGCAATGAGACAACCCACCATGTACTCCTACATGGCCTCTCACCGCTACCTTTACCAAATCGTGTTCACACGCTTAGCTCACACACCGTAGGACATGTTCACACACCTCTGATTCATCCCGGATGAATCAGACCTGACTCAACTCTAAGCATTAGCAGGCATGACAAACAAACATGAATGAGTAGGCACAACAGGGCTCAAACAACTCCTACTCATGCTAGTGGGTTTCATCTATTTACTGTGGCAATGACAGGTCATGCAAAGGATAAAGGGGTTCAGCTACCGCAGCATTTATCAAGTATGTCGGTGTTGTCCTAATGCAGTAAAAGAGAGCAGGAGCGAGAGAGTAGGATTGTATCGGAATGAACAAGGGGTTTTTGCTTGCCTGGCACTTCTGAAGATAACATTGAGTCTTCATCAGTGTCAACGATCACAACGTCGGAACATCGTCTATCGGGAGGGAACAGATACCGGCAACAAGGAAGAAATACAATCAATGCAATGCACAATATGATGCATGCTCATGACATGGCAATATGAATGTGTTTTGAGCTAATGCAACTAGCAACAGATTAAATGAAGTTGGTTTGAATACAAGATTCAAATTCAAACTCCATATGTGATTATTCAAATGCCATTTAATTGATTTGTGCTAAACAGAAGCTATAAGTTGTTCTAACATGCATGAAAATGGTACAGATGGATTCCTTGAATTTTTCTGATAATTTTTCATATATAATTTATTTAATTTGGAGTTACGGTTGAATTTCTATGAATTTTAGAAGTTTAGAATATTTTCTGAAATAAATAAATCATTTCTTGATTTACTTTAATTCCAGAAATACTTTACTGCGTCAGCATGACGTTGGCATGACATCAGCAGGTCAACAGGGGCTGGTTCGGGTCAAACCTGACCAGTGGGGCCCACTGGTCAGTGACTTAGGTGACTAACAGAGTTAATTAACTCTAACTAACTTGGTTAGCCGGGCGGGGCCCGCATGTCAGTGAGACAGTGGCTTAATTAAAATTATTTATTAATTAATTTAATTAGTACTAATCCTAATTAACTAACAGGGCTGGGGCCCACCTGTCATTGAGTCAGGGGCGTCCAACTGGGGTCAAACCCGCCGGACTTGGTCCACGGCTCATCGCCGGTGAAGCCCGAGACGGCGGAGGGGGTCGGAATTCCTCCTCCGGTGACCAAATGGCCGGCGGAGGGCATCTACGTGACGCTGAGGATCCCGCGTGTCGAGTGGGGCGGTCAGATATGCCGGGGGCGATCTATATCGACGGCGGCGAGCTCAAAGGCGGCGGCCGAAGTTCGGGCAACAGCGGAGATGGCGCTATAGGGCATGGCAGGGAGCACCCGTGGGTGTTTTCGGGTTCGCAGGAGCGCGGTGAGCACGCTGGTGGGCTCGGGAGCGAGCTGCGGTGGCTGTGGCCACGGCCACGCCATGGCCGGCGACGGGATGCTTCGGTCATGATTGGGGATCGGGGCTAGAGCTCGCGAAGGACGACGAGGAAAGGGGGAATCGGGTCAAAGGCTCACCGCGGAGCTGCAGGGATGGTTAGTGGGCTCGGGGGCGCGCCGGAGTGGCCGAATCGACGGAGAAGGGCGCCGGGGCCGAAGCTTGAAGACGATGACGATGGCGGCTGCTCGGGGCCCTTCTGGTCGCATGAGACGGCGAGGAGGACGAGGGCGGAACAGCGGAGCTCAGGAGCGCGTCGGAGAGGAGAGGGGGTGGCGGTGGCCGCGAGGGAGCTCGTCGGCGGCGACGGCTGCGTTCGGGCGAGTGAGAGAGAGGAAGCAGAGGAGAGGGATGAGCTCGAGGGGGTGAGCGAGAGGGACCAGGGGGCTGCGTGGCGATGCTAGAAGGCCGTGGCGTTGCGGTGGAAGCAGGAGGTGGCCGGGGAAGCAGGAGGTGGCCGAGGCACTGTCGGCGCCCGTCGGCCACGCGCGCTGCCTACTGGCGCGGGGAAGACGACAGGAGGAGGTGGGCTGGGCCGCGCTGGGCCGGTCCTGTTGGCCCCAGGTAAGTGGCTGGGCTGCCAGGTAAGTCTTCTGCTCCTTTTTAATTTTTCTGTTCTGTTTTATTTTTATTTAATCTTTTGCCACTGTTTTGAATTTAAAATAATTGAAACAATGCCAAAAGCTCCTCTGAATATTTTTATTTTGCTAGATGGACTTTTCCAAAAGCTCATAAAATGTTTCAGGGGGTAATTTGAAATTATATTCTAATTATATGAATATAATTCAAATTCAAATAGCTAATGATTTAAATTCAAAATCCCAAAAATAAATCCTTTTAAAGTGTTCATTATTTTTGGTTTGGATCAAAACCCTTGCCAAAAATATTAAACATCTAAGAAGAGCATTTTGGAACAACGAATGAGATTTTAGGGTTTTTGCCCTTCTTTTATTTAAGTTTTTGAGGCTTCCAAATTTCCTCAGTTCAAGTTTCAAAAATTTAAACATGATGCACAGATGGAAGCAAGCATAGGTCAGGCCAGAACTAGGGATGTGACATTTGGATATCCTACGAAGAAACATTTCTCCGATTTGGGTTCGAGCTTATCAGGTTGAAACTTTTCACATAAGCATCGCAGCCCCAAACTTTCAAAAACAACAACTTTGGTTTCTTGCCAAACCACAGTTCATAAGGCGTCGTCTCAACGGATTTTGATGGTGCCCTATTTAACGTGAATGCGGCCGTCTCTAAAGCATAACCCCAAAACTATAGCGGTAAATCAGTAAGAGACATCATAGATCACACCATATCTAGTAAAGTACGATTACGACGTTCGGACACACCATTACGCTGTGGTGTTCCGGGTGGCATGAGTTGCGAAACTATTCCGCATTGTTTCAAATGTACACCAAACTCGTAACTCAAATATTCTCCTCCACGATCAGATCGTAGGAATTTTATTTTCTTGTTACGATGATTTTCAACTTCACTCAGAAATTCTTTGAACTTTTCAAATGTTTCAGACTTATGTTTGATTAAGTAGATATACCCATATCTGCTTAAGTCATCTGTGAAGGTGAGAAAATAACGATATCCGCCACGAGCCTCAACATTCATCGGACCACATACATCTGTATGTATGATTTCCAACAAATCTGTTGCTCTCTCCATAGTACCGGAGAACGGTGTTTTGGTCATCTTGCACATAAGGCACAGTTCACAAGTACCAAGTGATTCATAATCAAGTGGTTCCAAAAGTCCATCAGTATATAGTTTCTTCACGCGCTTTACACCGATATGACCTAAACGGCAGTGCCACAAATAAGTTGCACTATCATTATCAACTCTGCATCTTTTGGTTTCAACATTATGAATATGTGTGTCACTACTATCGAGATTTAATAAAAATAGACCACTCTTCAAGGGTGCATGACCATAAAAGATATTACTCATATAAATAGAACAACCATTATTCTCTGATTTAAATGAATAACCATCTCGCATCAAACAAGATCCAGATATAATGTTCATGCTCAACGCTAGCACCAAATAACAATTATTCAGGTCTAATACTAATCCCGAAGGTAGATGTAGAGGTAGCGTGCCGACCGCGATCACATCGACTTTGGAACCATTTCCCACGCGCATCGTCACCTCGTCCTTAGCCAATCTTCGCTTAATCCGTAGTCCCTGTTTTGAGTTGCAAATATTAGCAACAGAACCAGTATCAAATACCCAGGTGCTACTGCGAGCATTAGAAAGGTACACATCAATCACATGTATATCATATATACCTTTGTTCACCTTGTCATCCTTCTTATCCGCCAAATACTTGGGGCAGTTCCGCTTCTAGTGACCAGTCTACTTGCAGTAGAAGCACTCAGTTTTAGGCTTAGGTCCAGATTTGGGTTTCTTCTCCTGAGCAGCAACTTGCTTGCTGTTCTTTTTGAAGTTCCCCTTCTTCTTACCTTTGCCCTTTTTCTTGAAACTAGTGGTCTTGTTGACCATCAACACTTGATGCTCCTTCTTGATTTCTACCTCCGCAGCTTTCAGCATTGCGAAGAGCTCGGGAATTGTCCTAACCATCCCTTGCATATTATAGTTCATCACGAAGCTCTTGTAGCTAGGTGGAAGTAATTGGAGAATTCTGTCAATGACGCAATCATCTGGAAGATTAACTCCCAGTTGAATCAAGTGATTATTATACCCAGACATTTTGAGTATATGCTCACTGACAGAACTGTTCTCCTCCATCTTGCAGCTATAGAACTTATTGGAGACTTCATATCTCTCAATCCGGGCATTTTCTTGAAATGTTAACTTCAACTCCTGGAACATCTCATATGCTCCATGATGTTCAAAACTTCGTTGAAGTCCCGATTCTAAGCCGTAAAGCATGGCACACTGAACTATTGAGTATTCATTAGCTTTGCTCTGCCAGACATTCATAACATCTGGTGTTGCTCTAGCAGCAGGCCTGGCACCCAGCGGTGCTTCCAGGACGTAATTCCTCTATGCAGCAATGAGGATAATCCTCAAGTTACGGACCCAGTCCGTGTAATTGCTACCATCTTCTTTCAACTTTGCTTTCTCAAGGAACGCATTAAAATTCAACGGAACAACAGCACGGGCCATCTATCTACAATCAAACATAAACAAGCAAGATACTATCAGGTACTAAGTTCATGATAAATTTAAGTTCAATTAATCATATTACTAAAGAACTCCCACTTAGATAGACATCCCTCTAATCATCTAAGTGATCACGTGATCCAAATCAACTAAACCATGTCTGATCATTACGTGAGATGGAGTAGTTTCATTGGTGAACATCAGTATGTTGATCATATCTACTATATGATTCACGCTCGACCTTTCGGTCTCCGTGTTCCAAGGCCATATCTGTATATGCTTGGCTCATCAAGTATAACCTGAGTATTCCGCGTGTGCAACTGTTTTGCACCCGTTGTATTTGAACGTAGAGCCTATCACACCCGATCATCACATGGTGTCTCAGCACGAAGAACTTTCGCAACGGTGCATACTCAGGGAGAACACTTCTTGATAATTAGTGAGAGATCATCTTAAAATGCTATTGTCAATCAAAGCAAGATAAGATGCATAAAAGATAAACATCACATGCAATCTATATAAGTGATATGATATGGCCATCATCATCTTGTGCTAGCGATCTCTATCTTCGAAGCACCGTCATGATCACCATCGTCACCGGCGCGACACCTTGATCTCCATCGTAGCATCGTTGTCGTCTCGCCAATCTTATGCTTCCACGACTATCGCTCCCTCTTAGTGATAAAGTAAAGCATTACAGCGCAATTGCATTGCATACAATAAAGCGACAACCATATGGCTCCTGCCAGTTGCTGATAACTCGGTTACAAAACATGATCATCTCATACAATAAAATTTAGCATCATGTCTTGACCATATCACATCACAACATGCCCTGCAAAAACAAGTTAGACGTCCTCTACTTTGTTGTTTCAAGTTTTACGTGGCTGCTACGGGCTTAAGCAAGAACCAATCTTACCTACGCATCAAAACCACAACGATAGTTTGTCAGGTTTGGTGCTGTTTTAACCTTCGCAAGGACCGGGCGCAGCCACACTCGGTTCAACTAAAGTTGGAGAAACTGACACCCGCCAGCCACCTGTGTGCAAGCACGTCGGTAGAACCAGTCTCGCGTAAGCATACGCGTAATGTCGGTCCGGGCCACTTCATCCAACAATACCGCCGAACCAAAGTATGACATGCTGGTAAGCAGTATGACTTATATCACCCACAACTCACTTGTGTTCTACTCATGCACAACATCAACACATAAAACCTAGGCTCGGATGCCACTGTTGGGGAACGTAGTAATTTCAAAAAAAAATCCTACGCACACGCAAGATCATGGTGATGCATAGCAACGAGAGGGGAGAGTGTTGTCAACGTACCCTCATAGACTGACAGCGGAAGCGTTATGACAACGTGGTTGATGTAGTCATACATCTTCACGGCCCGACCGATCAAGCACTGAAACTACGGCACCTCCGAGTTTTAGCACACGTTCAGCTCGATGACGATCCCCGGACTCCGATCCAACAAAGTGTCGGGGAAGAGCACTGTTAGCACGACGGCATGGTGACGATCTTGATGTTCTACTATCGCAGGGCTTCGCCTAAGCACCGCTACAATATTATCGAGGAGTGTGGTGGAGGGGGGCACCGCACACGGCTAAGAAAACGATCACGAGGATCAACTTGTGTGTCTAGAGGTGCCCCCTGCCCCCGTATATAAAGGAGCAAGGGGGGTGCGGCCGGCCCTAGGAGGAGGCGCACCGGAGGAGTCCTACTCCTACCGGGAGTAGGACTCCCCCCCTTTCCCTAGTTGGATTAGGAGTTGGGGAGAAGGAGGAGAGGGAAGAAAGGAAAGGGGGGCGCCCCCCCCCCCCCCTCCTTGTCCAATTCGGACTTGGGGGAAGGGCGCGCGGCAGCCCCTAGGCCTCCTCTCCTCTTCCTCCACTTGGCCCATTAAGGCCCATTAGGTTACCAGGGGGTTCTCGTAACCTCCCGGTACTCCGGTAAAATGCCGATTTCACCCGGAACACTTTCGATGTCCAAACATAGGTTTCCAATATATCAATCTTTATGTCTCGACCATTTGGAGACTCCTCATCATGTTCGTGATCATATCCGGGACTCCGAACAAACTTCGGTACATCAAAATATATAAACTCATAATGAAAATGTCATCATAACGTTAAGCGTCCGGACCCTACGGGTTCGAGAACAATGTAGACATGACCGAGACACGTCTCCGGATAATAACCAATAGCAGAACCTGGATGCTCAAATTGGCTCCTACATATTCTATGAAGATCTTTATCGGTCAGACCACATAACAACATACGTTGTTCCCTTTGTCATCGATATGTTACTTACCCGAGATTCGATCGTCGGTATCTCAATACCTAGTTCAATCTCGTTACCGGCAAGTCTCTTTACTCATTTTGTAATACATCATCTCGCAACTAACTCATTAGTTGCAATGCTTGCAAGGCTTATGTGATGTGCACTACCGAGAGGGCCCAGAGATACATCTCCGACAATCGGAGTGACAAATCCTAATCTCGAAATACGCCAACCCAACATGTACCTTTGGAGACACCTGTAGAGCTCCTTTATAATCACCCAGTTACGTTGTGATGTTTGGTAGCACACAAAGTGTTCCTCCGGCAAACGGGAGTTGCATAATCACATAGTCATGGGAACATGTATAAGTCATGAAGAAAGCAATAGCAACATACTAAACGATCGGGTGCTAAGCTAATGGAATGGGTCATGTCAATCACATCATTCTCCTAATGATGTGATCCCGTTAATCGAATGACAACACATGTGTATGGTTAGGAAACATAACCATCTTCGATTAACCAGCTAGTCAAGTAGAGGCACACTAGTGACATTTAGTTTGTCTATGTATTCACACAAGTATTATGTTTCCCGATAATACAATTCTAGCATGAATAATAAACATTTATCATGATATAAGGAAATAAATAATAACTTTATTATTGCCTTTAGGGCATATTTCCTTCTGTACCCCCAAATGATCAGAAACAGAGCCAAAACCCTAATTCCACCGCCATAACTTTCTGTATCCACGAGATCCTATCTTGGGGCCTGTTCCGGAGCTCTGCCGGAGGGGGCATCGATCACGGAGGGCTTCTACATCAACACCATAACCCCTCCGATGAAGTGTGAGTAGTTTACCTCAGACCTATGGGTCCATAGTTAATAGCTAGATTGCTTCTTCTCTCTTTTTGAGTCTCAATACAATGTTCTCCCCCTCTCTTGTGGAGAACTATTCGATGTAATCTTCTTTTTGCGATGTGTTTGTTGAGACAGATGAATTGTGGGTTTATGATCAAGTCTATCTATGAATAATATATGAATCTTCTCTAAATTATTTTATGTATGATTGGTTATCTTTGCAAGTCTCTTCGAATTATCAGTTTGGTTTGGCCTACTAGATTGATCTTTCTTGCAATGGGAGAAGTGCTTAGCTTTGGGTTCAATCTTGCGGTGTCCTTTCCCAGTGATAGTAGGGGCAGCAAGGCACATATTGTATTGTTTCCATCGAGGATAACAAGATGGGATTTTCATCATATTGCATCAGTCTATCCGTCTACATCATGTCATCTGGCTTAAGCCGTTACTCTATTTTTAACTTAATACTCTAGGTGCATGCTGGATAGCGGTCGATGAGTGGAGTAATAGTAGTAGATGGAGGCAGGAGTCGGTCTACTTGTCTTGGACGTGATGCCTATATACATGATCATACCTAGATATTCTCATAACTATGCTCAATTCTGTCAATTGCTCAACAGTAATTTGTTCACCCACCATAGAATACTTATGCTCTCGAGAGAAGCCACTACTGAAACCTATGGCCCCTGGGTCTATCTTTATCATATTGATCTCTTACTACTTAGTATTTCCTTTGCTATTTACTTTGACTTTATTTTACTTGCATCTTTTATCATAAAAATACCAAAAATATTATCTTATCATATCTATCAGATCTCACTCTCATAAGTGGCCTTATTGGGATTGACAACCCCTATTTGCGTTGGTTGCGAGGATTTATTTATTTTGTGCAGGTACGAGGGACTCGCGTGTAGCCTCCTACTGGATTGATACCTTGGTTCTCAAAAACTGAGGGAAATACTTATGCTACTTTGCTGCATCATCCCTTCCTCTTCAGGGAAAACCAACGCAGTGCTTAAGAGGTAGCACAGACCCTCGTCGGGCTTCCTCTTGAAGGTTGCCGTGATACATGATGTGTACATGGCGGTAAGTGGAGAGAGCGTGTGTGAAGAATTACACCCCTGTAGGGTTAACATCATCTATTCGAATAGCCGCGTTCATGGTAAAGGACCTCTGGGTTGCCTATACAGTTCATAGACAAGTGAAAGTGGATACTCTAAAATGCGCAAGATAAGCGTGAGTGCTACGAATGGCATTCTCGTAGGGAGACGGGAGCAGATCCATAGTGGTGTATTGATATAGTGAATATGTGGACTCGTGTGGGCCACCTCAAAAGAGTTACTTGCAGTCGTAGTTCAGGATTGCCACTGAGTCAAAGTTGGCTTGCTGCTGTTAAACTCCACCACCCCCATGTTGATACTGATGCATATGTAGATAGTTCTGATGTAAGTCTTGGTGGGTACATTTGTACTCACGTTTGCTTAATTTATGTTTTGCAGAGAGACTTCAGTCTCACTAGTAGTTCCGCATGGACTTTGACGTTTAGCTTGTTACCTCAGCTACGATCTTCTGCCCTCGGCAGGGTCTTGTAGATAGTCAGGCTTCTCATCCTTTTGTTTTGTAGTTGTCTGTACTCAGACAAGTTAAGCTTCCGCTTGTGCTTGTTGCTTGTATGACTTGTATGTTGGGTCATGAGACCCATGTTTGTAACACTTGGCTCCTCTGAGCCTAATGAATAAATACTTTGAGTGGTAGAGTTTTATTGTGAAGCCATGTTGTATTTGCACATATCAAGCATATTGTGTGTATGATTTGAAATGCTTGGTATGTGTGGGATCCGGCAACCTAGTTGTTTATCATTGGTAGCCTCTCTTACCGGGAAATGTCTCCTAGTGCTTCCACTGAGCCATGGTAGCTTTCTACTGCTCCGAAACACTTAGGCTACCAGCATGTGTCATTCTTCGTTCCTGTGTCTGTTCCTTCGGGGAAATGTCACGCGATGTCTATCAGAGTCCTGTTAGCCTGCTATAGCCCGGATTCCCTGGAGTCCGATTAGCCCAGCTGCTACAGCCCGGATTCACTCGCTGATGACCGACACGTTCGTTGTTGGGTCATGTATGCATGTCCCAGTAAGTTAGTGCCACTTTGGGTTTATGACTAATCATGTCGGCCCGGGTTCTTTTGTCATATGGATGCTAGCGACACTATCATATACGTGAGCCAAAAGGCACAAACGGTCCCGGGCCAGGTAAGGTGGCACCCGCGGGAATACCGTGCGTGAGGCCGCAAAGTGATATGATGTGTTACATGCTAGATCGATGTGACTTAGGATCGGGGTCCTGACCGGAATCCTATTTCAGAGTGCTTGGCTGATCTGGGTGTGAGACTTATCTTAGCGGTCCAAGTCGATTCTTTTTGCCACGCCAGCTTCATGCGTCAACCGGGTTAGGCTCGTGTGAGGCTCCCCCTCCTTTCACGTCCTTCTATGTGCTTTGCATCCTCGGGTCCCGGCCCTCGAGCGAGCTCAGCCGCTGCTGGTATGCCAGGTCGCGATGCCATGGTCAAGGCCAGGGGGTGAGGGCTGGAGAGCCAGTAAGAGTTCGTGAGTCACGATGCTCAGGAGCCCCCCTAATACGTCTCCGACTTATCTATAATTTTTTATTGTTCCATGCTATTATATTATCAACCTTGGATGCTTTATATGCATTTATATGCTATTTTATATGGTTTTGGGGACTAACCTATTAACCTAGAGCCTAGTGCCAGATTATGTTTTTTCCTTGTTTTTGAGTACCGCAGAAAAGGAAAACCAAACGGAGTCCAATTGACCTAAAATTCACGGAGATCATTTTTGGACCAGAAGAAGCCCATGGAGTACCGGAGATGGGCCAGAAGAGTCCTGAGGCCACCACGAGTGTGGGGCGTGCGCCCAACCCCCCTGGGTGTGCCCCCTACCTCGTGGCCGCCACGGGGACCCCCTGACTTGTTCCCGACTCCAGCACCTCTTATATATACCCAAACTTCCAGAAAGAAACCTAGATCGGGAGTTCCGCCGTCGCAAGCCTCTGTAGCCACCGAAAACCAATCTAGACCTGTTGTGGCACCATGCCGGAGGGGGTAATCCCTCTCCGGTGGCCATCTTCATCATCTCGGCGCTCTCCAGGATGAGGAGGGAGTAGTTCACCCGCTGGGCTGAGGGTATGTACTAGTAGCTATGTGTTTGATCTCTCTCTCTCTCTCTCGTATTCTTGATTCGGCACGATCTTGATGTATCCGAGCTTTGCTATCATAGTTGGATGTTATGATGTTTCTCCCCCTCTACTCTCTTGTAATGGAATGAGTTTTCCCTTTGAAGTTATCTTATCGGATTGAGTCTTTAAGGATTTGAGAACACTTGATGTATGTCTTGCATGTGCTTATTTGTGGTGACAATGGGATATCACGTGATCCACTTGATGTATGTTTTGGTGATCAACTTGCGAGTTCCGTGACCTCGTGAACTTATGCATAGGGGTTGGCACACGTTTTCGTCTTAACTCTCCTGTAGAAACTTTGCGGCACTCTTTGAAGTTCTTTGTGTTGGTTCAGCAGATGAATCTGAGATTGTGTGATGCATATCGTATAATCATACCCATGGATACTTAAGGTGACATTGGAGTATCTAGGTGACATTAGGGTTTTTGTTGATTTGTGTCTTAAGGTTTTATTCTAGTATGAACTCTAGGATAGATCGAATGGAAAGAATAGCTTCGTGTTATTTTACTACGGACTCTTGAATAGATCGATCAGAAAGAATAACTTTGAGGTGGTTTCGTACCCTACAATAATCTCTTAGTTTGTTCTCCGCTATTAGTGACTTTGGAGTGATTCTTTGTTGCATGTTGAGGGATAGTTATATGATCCAATTATGTTATTATTGTTGAGAGAACTTGCACTAGTGAAAGTATGAACACTATGCCTTCTTTCTTAGCATTGCAATACCGTTTGTGCTCACTTTCACCACTTGCTACCTTGCTGTTTTTATATTTTTAGATTACAAAAACCTATGTCTACCATCCATATTGCACTAGTATCACCATCTCTTCGCCGAACTAGTGCACCTATACAATTTAACATTGTATTGGGTGTGTTGGGGACACAAAAGACTCTTTGCTATTTGGTTGCAGGGTTGTTTGAGAGAGACCATCATCATCCTTCGCCTCCCATGGATTGATAAACCTTAGGTCATCCACTTGAGGGAAATTTGCTACTGTCCTACAAACCTATGCACTTGGAGGCCTAACAACGTCTACAAGAAGAAGGTTGTGTAGTAGACATCACCCCCCCCCCTTTAATGCACAAGCGAATTGTGTGAAAAAAGAAGGAGCCCGCGGTGTGGCCCGCCATTAGCCTCCAGGGGTTCCTGCAGGTTAGCACGTGGGAGGAATATGGGTTGCAGCCACACTTGCCGGTCTGCGACTGGTTGTTCCACAAGAAGATGAAGGCACTGAGGGCCTGGTGAGGTGATGTGCGCGGGGCGTGCCACGAGCAAGAGCTCGACCGCTCAGATTTGTCAGCATTGCAGGGACGGACCCGAGCACAAGCACTGTGCCAGCATGAGTAGCCCCCATAGTGGGATGAGCAGGGGGCCGATGGGCAGCGCGGGTGGCCGCGATGGATAATAGACGAGCAGGTGATAATCATGATATGACTCAAGCTAAGAGGCGGGTTATCTCAGATAGATGCAAGAATGATACATTCCACTGGAACGGGCCCGAGCGGACTGGGGATGATGCAGCCCGAGGGGCGCCCCCAGCAGGGTAAGCTAAAGATGCAAAAAGGATACACGTCGTAGGGACATACCCATGCGACTTGGGGATAATGCATCCCAAGGGGCACCCCCAACTGAATGAACTCGAAAGAGTCACCTGATAACTTAGCCGGAGTGGTGTTGGAATAGCTGAGGATGCGCGTTGAAGGAGTCGTTCCTCACGAGCCGCCAGGGCCCTGAGCCTCAGGAGGCTCCATGGGCTCGGGTGGTTCCTTGAGGACCATCACCATCTCTGCCAGGACAGTGTCGTACCTGGCCTCCTGAGCTGCCAGGATGCTTCGCAGGTTGCGCTGTAAGGTGACAGCCGCGTTAGGCAAGCCGAATGGCATGCGAACGTAGCTGTGAGGTGGACCCTCTCACCGGCCAACATGCGAATGCCAGAAGCGCTCCTGAGATGCGGCCCTTTTGAGCCCTAGAATGTCGATGCAGACGCGCAATCCGCCATCCTTGCTAGGATGGGGGGCTATGCCGAGTGGTTGGTGGCGGTCGACACACATGGCCCTTGCCTCTTAAAGCTCCTGGGTCGCGATGAACTCCTGAGCACCGGGCGCTCCTCGCCCAGTGCCCTCCTGAGGGAAATGTGTGGCAAAGCACGCCTCCACATGGTGCCCGAGCGCCTGCCTCGTGATGTTGGCTAGGTCTGAGGCCCTCCAGAAGAGAGCCCCCGAGCCTTGCCAAAGGTGGGCGCCGGGCGCGCCTTCGTATGCGAGGGAGGGAGGCGCCCAGCTGTGGGTGCAGATCCTGAGGTGGTGCCACCGGAGATGCTGCTCTCCTGAGGCCCCGGGAGGAGTAGCTGCTTCTTCTTCTTGGGGATGGCCTCAGGAGGGTACATGATGCCTTCGTTGTCGGAGTCTTCGATCGCAGCAGCTTGGAAGGCGCGCTCAAGGGAGCACACCGCATCTCTTCCTTCGCAGGGGACCGTGATGATGCCTCCACTCCTGGGCATCTTGAGGATGTTGTATCCGTGGTTGGTCACTGCCCTAAACTTGGCCAATGTTGGATACCCAAGGATGGCGTTGTACGGCAGACGTATGTGGGCGACGTCAAAGTCAATGAGCTCGGTGTTGTAGTTGTTACGCTAGACGAAGGCGACAAGGAAGCGGGACTGCCCTATCAGGGTGGAGGAGCCATCAGTGACACCTGAGAAAGTCTTGGTAGGCTGCAGCTGATCGTATGGCACTTGGAGGATATCGAATGTCTTGACGGACAGCACTTTAGCCCTGCTCCACCGTCGATGAGGGTCTTGGTGACTTGGACGTTGCTGATGACGGGTGAACAAAGCATCGGAAGGATGCCGACGATCGCCGCGCACTTGAGCTGGTCCGCTGAGCTGAAGGTGATGGCGCACTTGTACCACCTGAGTGGGCGCATAGCCTCGAGCCTGGGAAGGGCTGCATTCACCTCACGAGCAAACTGGTTGAAGATGCGCTCGGAAGCTGGGGCCCGAGCACCACCCAAGATGTAGGTGATGGAGCGTGGCTCCTGGAAGCCCCCAGCCCCCTCGTCCTGACAGTGGTCGTCGTTTCTCCTTGGTGGTGGCGGAAGCGGAGGGAGGCCAGCATTGCCATGAGGGCGGCTCTCATGAGGCTGGTCCCTCCAGGCGCCCTCGTGAGGCTGGTCCTGCCAGTGGTCCTCACGAGGCCGGTCGCGCCACTCCTAACGGGGGCCGCGGTCGTCCCAGCATCCCCCACTTCATTCTCCTCCCCGGCCGTAGCCCCGGTCGTTGCACTCGGGACGCTGACCGAAGTGTCCATCTCGAATGGCTCTGAGCTCTTGCCAGTCGTTGGTGTTGTGGTTGTGGAAGGTGCAGAACGGACAGCTGCTCTTAGATGACTCGGGGTGGTCCCGACCGCGCTTCGAGTCCGGCTCCGCCGTGAGCATGGCTACTCCCTTGCGCTTCACGTCCTTGGCCTTGGCTTTCTTCTCTTCGGGGTCAGCAGCAGGGAGCTCGAGGAGGGAGAGGCGCCCCTCCTCAGCTCTTGCACACTTGGTCGCCATGTTGAACATCTCCAGGGCCGAGCATAGCTCCTCGTGGATGGCGATCTCCTCCTTCATCTTGATGTCGCGGACGCCCTCAGAGAACACGGAGATGATGGCCTCGTCTGTCAGCTTTGGGATCTTGAGGCGGACGCTATTGAAGCGCTGGATATACTTTTGCAGGGTTTCCCTTGGTTGATGCTTGATGCACTGCAGGTTGCCTGCGGCTAGTGGGCGGTCCCAAGTGCCCTGGAAATTGGCGACGAAACGCCCATGCATCTCGCCCCAGGAGGAGATCGATCCTGCGGGCAGGTTCAGGAGCCACGAGCGAGCACCATCCTTGAGAGCCATGGGAAACCAGTTCGCCATGACTTTCTCATCGCCGATGTCCGCCTCGATGCTCAGCTCATAGAGCTGCAAGAACTTCACAGGGTCGGGGGTGCCGTCGTAGCACAGAGGCAGGTCTGGCTTGAACTTGCCTGGCTAGACGACGGTGCGTAGCTCGGGAGTAAAGTCTCGGTAGCCTGCCATGGTCATCGGAGCCCGTCGTGGTGGTGGAGCCAGGTCTTGGTACCCACGCACCGCCGCGACAGGCGGCGTGCGGTCTTGACATGGTGGTGCGGGGAGCGCAGGAGCGTATTCTTTCGGTCGAGGGACCTCCTGGCAACTTCTTTCTTCATGCGCGGGCACACGGCGTGGCGGATTACGCCGCAGGACCACGCATCTTGGGGCGAGGACACCATCTTGATGTGGAGGAGGCGGGGGCGCTCCGTGAGACACGCGTCTTGGCGCGAGGGCGCCGTCTTGATGCAGAGGCGGCGGAGGCGCTCCGTGAGCTATGTCGCTCGCGGCTGGAGGTGGGCGAGGCAGCAAGAGGGATGGTACAGGGGAGCCCCCAGCGGCGCTGATAAGCTCAGCGTTGCGGTCCAGCCAGTCCTCGTAGAGGCCGTCGACCGGGCGGTAATGCAGGAGCTCGCGTTCCATGAGCAGCGCTGCCTTCATGTCCGTGGGTGCACGACGAGCGTGGGACAACAAGCTAGCCGGAGTCAGCGATGGGGTGGCAGTGTGGCCGTCCCGCCGCACAGAGGGGTGCAGCGATGACGCTTGCTGCTTGTTTGTTGCCGGGCCGGTGGTGGCGTTGGCAGCGGGTGATGGAGAACAGCAGGGAGGTCCACCAACGGGCGCCGTCTGAGCGGCGTGGGTGGTGAGGGCAGCGCGCCGCTTAGCACGGGCTCGGCGAGCATCAGTCATGGATGCGATGGAGCTGTGGAACATGGATCGACAGAAGAAAGCTTCAGCGCACCTCTACCTGGCGCGCGAAATGTCAGATTATGGGTTCCGGCAAACTCTTGAGGTTCGAACACCGGGGTGCGCACGAAGATCTCTCTCCCCCTAGCTCACACTCTTGCAACGGTTTCAAAGCCCATCTCGCCGAACCCGAGGAACAAGAGACACAAGTGTTTATACTGGTTCAGGCCACCGTTGCGGTGTAATACCCTACTTCAGTGTGGTGTGGTGGATTGCCTTGCATGCTGGGGATGAACAAGTACAATGGAGAACAGCCTCCTAAGAAGAGGTGTTCTTGAGCTCGATGAGCTTGGGTGGTTGGGGATGATCTCAATCGTCCTCCTCCTATGGTGGTGGCTAGTCCTATTTATAGAGGCCCGGGTCCTCTCCCAAATATTAGGCGGGAAGGGATCCGACAACGGCCAATTTCAAGGGGGACAACAAGAACAAGTTATCCTGACAAAAGGTGGTCTTCGCCTGCCAAAGGCTCTACTAGTGACGCCATCGTGGGCTCCGTGACGACCTCCGTCTTGCCGTCCTGCTAGTCTTGGTCTCATTGCACCGATATGGAAACCTTTGCTTGACGCCTCGGGACTCCTCGTCTGTGCCTGCCTCTTTAGCACCAAAGAGGAAACTGGCACTCTGCACCCACTGGCTCCCGCTTGGCCTTGGTCGCCATGGCTCATGCCATGGAAACCTCACGAGGTGCCCCTCGCCTTGATCTCTTCGCTCCTCGCAAGCCATCCTAGTGACGCTGCCCCTGAGAAGGTCTTGTGTCGTCCGCCTCGCGAGGGTCTTGAGTGTTGATTGATGAAGATGCGTCATACCAGGCCGCTGGTGGAACCACGCCCTAGACCGCAGGCAGGCAAGTCTGGGTACCTCCATTCCTAGGATGCCAACAATATTATCAATCTTGGATGTTTTATATTCATTTACTAGCAACTTTATATCATTTTTTGGGACTAACCTATTGACATGGTGCCTAGTGTCACTTGCTGTTTTTTTCCTTTGTTTACTTTGCAGAATGTCAATACCAAATGAAGTACAAATGCCAGACTATTTTTTGGAGATTTTTTTCTGCCTAGAAGACACCCAGGGAGAGGATGCGCCAGCTGGGCCCTGGTGGGTAGTGGAGCCCATGGGAAGCTTACTGGCCTACCTCCACCACTAAAATCCCCAAAACCCTAGGGAAGTCGAGGAAATACAGTTTCCATCGTCGCAAGTTCCAGAACCATGAGATCCAATCTAGAGGCCTTTTCTGGCACTCTGCCAAAGGGGGCAACGATCACGGAGGGGTTCTTCATCATCCTTGTTGCCCCTCCGATGATGCGTGAGTAGTTTACCATATACTTACGGACCTGTAGCTAGTAGCTAGATGGCTTCTTCTCTCTTTTTGATCTTCAATACAATGTTCTCCTTGATGTTCTTGGAGATCTATTTGATGTAACTCTTTCTTGCGGTGTGTTTGCTGGGATCCGATGAATTGTGAGTTTATGATCACTTCTATCCATGAATATTATTTGATTCTTGGTTGAACTCTTATATGCATGATAGTTATAGCCTTGTATTTCTCCTCTGAAATTTTGGTTTGGCCAACTAGATTCATTTTTCCTGCCATGGGAAGAGGTGCTTTGTGATTGGTTTGATCTTGCGGTGCTCAATATTAGTGATAGGAAGAGACATCACACACATGTAGCATTGCTATTAAGGGTAACAAGATGGGTCTATTCCTGCATGAATATATCTTGTCTACATCATGTCATCGTTCTTCTTGCATTACTCTGTTTTTCCATGAATTTAATACATTAGATGCATGTTGGATAGGGGTCGATGTGTGGAGTAATAGTAGTAGATGCAGGCATGAGTCGGTCAACTAATCTTGGACGTGATGCCTATATACATGATCATTGCCTTGGATATCATCATGATAATTCGCTTTTCTATCAATTGCCCAACGGTAATTTGTTTACCCACCGTATGCTATTTTCTTAAGAGAAGCCTCTAGTCAAAACTACGGCCCCCTGGTCTATTTCCTATCATATTAAACAAAAAATACCTTTTTGTGATTTTTATTTATTTATTTTATTTTGTGTTTTCTCTAGATCTATTTACCCAAACCTATACAATTTAATCTATCTCAATACCGTGGAGGGATTGACGACCCCTCTTATGCGTTGGGTTGCAACTTTTTGTTGTTTGTGTACAGGTGTTGTTTACATAGTCTTTCTTGGTCCTCCTACTAGATTGATTACCTTGGTTTCATAACTTAGGGAAATACTTACCTTTGTTGTGATGTGTCATTCTCTCCTCTTCGGGAAAATACCAACGCAGATACAAGCAATCAATACAACCGGATCAAGATTATAAGTAATTGTTCCAGTTTTAGTTATAACAGGTTCGTCAAAAATTTCTTCGATAGGTGGATGAAATTTAAACCACCTCTCCTTGGGGAGATCAACATGAGCAGAAAACGATTCACAAAAAGTAGCTACTATCTCAGAGTCAAGTCCATATTTCACACTAAACTTATGAAAAGTATTTGTTTCCATAAAAAAAATTAACACAATTAAACTCAAAATTTATACCTGGATCATTACCTTTGTCAATTTCACAATCTTCAGAGTTGTGTTTAGTTATTTCCAAGAGATCCCATTTGAATTCAATAGTTTTCTTCATGAAGGAAACAGTAGAGGAAGTATCGAGCATTGATTGATCATTGAGTAAGCCAAGCATAAAAGTTTTCTATAATCATCTCTCTTGATACCTCATGATTGGGGCATGTGTGCATCATATATTTAAGCCTCCCCCAAGCTTGAGAAATACTTTATCCTCCATGATGCCAAAAATTATATATATAATTCCGATCACAATGAACCAGATGCATAGGATAAAACTTCTAGTGAAATTCCAGCTTCAACCGATTCCAGCCCCATGTTCAGTATCATCCAATAGCCTATACCATATCAATGCCTTTCCCCCAAGATATAAATGGAATACAGATACGTCCATTTTGTATCATGTTTTTATGTTGATATTTATTGCATTATGGATTGTTATTTCACTTTATGATACAATTCTTATGCCTTTTCTCTCTTATTTTGCCAGTTTGGCATAAGGAGGGAGATTGTCGGCAGCTGGAATTCTAGACCGGAAAGGGATATATCATAGGCAGTTTTCTGAATATCTCCAAATGAGCTGAAAATTGATGGATAATTATTTTGGAATATACTAACATTATTGGCGAAAGAAGTACCAGAGGGGGACCCACCAGGCAGCCACAAGCATAGGGGCGCTCCCCACCCCCTGGGCACGCCCCTTGAGCTGGTGGTGATCCTGGCAGGCCTCCAGGGCCCATCTTCACCTATATGATGCCATTTGCTCAAGAAAAAAATTAGAAGGAATGTGTTGGGACAAAGCGCTGCCGTCTCGAGGTGAAACCTGGGCAAGAGCACTTTTGCTCTCCGACGGAGCGATTAAGCCGGAGAAACTTCCCTCCGGGAGGGGAAAATCAAAGCCATCGTCATCACCAACAACCCATCATCGTGGGACGACCAATATTCGTCAACATCTTCACCAGCACCATCTCATATCAAACCCTAGTTCATCTCTTGTATTCAATCTTTGTCTCAAAACCTCAGATTGGTACCTGTGGGTTGCTAGTAGTGTTGATTACATCTTGTAGTTGATGCTTGTTGGTTTATTTGGTGGAAGATCATATGGTCAGATCCACTGTGCTATTCAGTACCCCTCTGATCTTGGACATTCATATGTCTGTGAGTAGTTATGTTTGTTCTTGAGGACATGGGAGAAGTCTTGTCATAAGTAATCATGTGAATTTAGTATTCGTTCAGTATTTTGATGATATGTGTGTTATTGTTCCCCTTAGTGGTGTTATGTGAACGTCGACTACATGCACTTCACCATCATTGGGCCTAAGGGAAAGCATCATGGATTAGTTATTAGATGGGTTGCTAGGGTGATAGAAGCTTAAACCCTAGTTTTTGCGCTATTCTGTAAGGGTTTCTGCCACTACTGTAGGATGCTGCTAATGTGACACTACGATCAGAGACCCTTCGACTAAACTGTTTGCGATGCAATAATCGCAAATGATGGTGTCAAAAACCATCAAAAAACGTGCAAAACATTTGTGATGGAGGACACATCAAACACGGTTCAGATTTTAGTTGCGTGTGCGATGCAGGGCATACAGTTCAGTTCAATTAACCATTTGCGATGCGGAACAAAAGAAACAGGCAGCCAGATGAAGGTGTGTGTGATGTACATCATACGGTTCACTCGGATGAACTGTTTGTGATTAGGTAGCACAAAAGAAATGGTCAGCCAGATCAAGGTGTGTGCGATGTACAGTATACGGTTCACTCGGATGAACTGTTTGTGATTAGGAAGCACAAAAGAAACGGACAGCCAGATCAAGGTGTGTGCAATGTACAGCATACGGTTCACTCAGATGAACTATTTGTGATTAGGCAACACAAAAGAAATGGTCAGCCAGAACAAGGTGTGTGCAATATACGACATGCGGTTCACTCGGATGAACTATTTGCGTTGAGACAGAAGAACAGAAACGGATCAATATAACAAATACCGTAAATATTGCAAGGTTCAAATTCAAAGATTACAACGCCCAAATTCACACATTGCATACTTCGTCATTTCTGCAAAGGGATCAGCCGCTGACAAGTCATGTATGGGTTTGACACAATGACTTCCAATTGCTCTGTCATATGTTCTTCCAATACGAAGTTTAGATTTTTTGGATCCTCTTCGATTCTGAAGTACATGCTGGCTCTGATCAACATACCATTCATCTTTCCGAATTAAATGCGTGTTCAACCTCCGTACCCTCAACACCCTTGCTCTGGCAAGAAAGAACCTGGCGGGTGTAATATACGATAAGGTCCCTCGGTAGGAGTTCAAAGTAATATTTGAGAGATGTAGATCTAGGCATTCGATGTGATTGTCATTATAAACATTATCCACCTCCGGCCTATTATTATCAACAAAACAAGAGGACATGTTAGTGCCTACATGCAATTTTGAACACTACTACAGTCCTATTTTGTTTGCAGGATTTGTAAAATGCCCCAACATGCCATTTTTGATCTGACATGATTAACATGGGCATTTGATTACAAGCTAGAAACATGTAGCCTTCTTCACAAGAGGTTGGATTTTATGAAAAATTGCCTAAGAAAACTAGTACAGATGAATCCAAAGGAGAAATGCTTATGGATTGTAACCATATGAATCAAGCAACCAATATGGGGTGGGGGTGTATGTCCTGAAATCCTCCAAAATTCTTTCAGAAATCATAGTACATTGTCATTGTAAACTTGGGAAAAGGTGCAAAAAAATTGAACTCCCTTATGGTTAACACTTAACAGGAAAAAACATCACCTCGATATACAGCTTCTTCAGGCACAAAAAGCATCTCAGGCAACTGACAACTTGGTCCAGGTTGGGGCTTACAGATTCTAGTGCCAAGAACTTCACTGTGCCCAGAATCTGGGTGAAGCTTTGCTGGATGAAAGAAGAACGTACATCTTCAAATCTAGAAAGAATGTTGATATCAAGAAGGAGAGGTATAAGGCAACGGTTGTACCAGAAAGTAGTAGTATTTGACAGAAAGTAGCCCACCACTGTCAATTTCGGTGCAGAAATGACATTGATTCTTGTTGGACCTTCTAGATCAACTACAAGTAATCTCTCAAGTGAAGGTGTGTCCTCAATGACCATATTGTGGTCCACCTTTGTGATCTCTCGTTGCAGCACTAGCAACACACATAAATAGTCTGGAGAGTCCTGGAGGTGATGTGCAAGGTACTCGACCAATTCATCGCCTGAAGATGAAGGAACTCGAGGACAGTACAGCAGCGGAGTTAGCGCTCCATGTCATCCTTTGGGATGCAGACGGCGACGAGCTCGAGGTGCTTCAGTCGTGGTAGAAAAAGAGCGGGCGCGTCATCAAGGGAGGGGGGAATGGTAGTTCATGAACATTTTGGGGAACACAATATTTCAAAAAAATTCCTACGACCATGCAAGATCTATCTAGGAGATGCATAGCAACGAGAGGGGAGAGTGTGTCTACGTACCCTCGTAGACCAAAAGCGGAAGTGTTTAGTAACATGGTTGATGTAGTCGAATGTCTTCGCGATCCAACCGATCCTAGCACCGAACATACGGGACCTTTGCGTTCAGCACACATTCAGCACGGTGACATCCCTCGAGACCTTGATCCAGTTGAGGATGAGGGAGAGTTTCGTCAGCATGATGGCGTGTTGACGGTGATGATGAAGTTACCAGTGCAGGGCTTCAACTAAGCACTATGACGATATGACCGAGGTGTGTGACTGTGGAGTGGGGCACCGCACACGGCTAAGAGAAGACTTGGTGTGTCTTTGGGGTGCCTCCCTCCCATGCAAATAAAGGAGGGGGAAGAGGAGGCCGGCCCAAGGGGGGCGCCATAGGGGGGAGTCCTACTTGGACTCCCGGTCCAAGTAGGATTCGCCCCCCCCCCATTCCTATTCCAACCAGGAGAAGGAGGGAAGGACGGAAGGAGGAAGAGGGGAGAAGAAAAGAGGGGCGCCCCCCTCCTAGTCCAATTCAGACCAGCCATGGGGGGCGTGGACACCCCTTGAGGCCCTTCTCTTCTTTCCCCTAAAGCCCATTAAGGCCCATTACTTCCCGGGGGGGTTCCGGTAACCTCCCGGTAGTCCAGAAAATACCCGAAACACTTTGGAACCATTCCAGTGTCCGAATATAACCTTCCAATATATGGATCTTTACCTCTCGACCATTTCGAGACTCCTCGTCATGTCCGTGATCTCATCCAGGCCTCTAAACAAACTTCGTTCATCAAACCAGATAACTCATAATGCAAATCGTCATCGAACGTTAAGCGTGCGGACCCTACGGGTTCGAGAACTATGTAGACATGAACGAGACACATCTCCGGTCAATAACCAAGAGCATAACCTGGATTCTCATATTGGGTCCTACATATTCTACGCAGATCTTTATCGGTCAAACTGCATAACAACATACGTTGTTCCCTTTGTCATTGGTATGTAACTTGCCCGAGATTCGATCGTCAGTATCATCATACCTAGTTCAATCTCGTCACCGGCAAGTCTCTTTACTCGTTCTGTAATGCATCATCCCGTAACTAACTCATTAGTCACAGTGCTTGCAAGGCTCATAGTGATATGCATTACCAACAGGGCCCAGAGATACCTCTGTGATACTCGGAGTGACAAATCCTAATCTTGATCTATGCCAACTCAACAAACAGCATCGGAGACACCTATAGAGCATCTTTATAATCACCCAGTTACGTTGTGACGTTTGATACCGCACAAGGTGTTCCTCCGATATTTGGGAGTTGCATAATCTCATAGTCACAGGAACATGTATAAGTCATGAAGAAAGCAATAACAATAAAACTAAGCGATCATTATGCTAGGCTAACAGATGGTTCTTGCCCATCACATCATTCTCTAATGATGTGATCCCGTTCATCAAATGACAACACATGTCTATGATTAGGAAACTTAACCATTTTTTATTAACGAGCTAGTCTAGTAGAGGCATACTAGGGACACTCTGCTTGTCTATGTATTCACACATGTACTAAGTTTCTGGTTAATACAATTCTAGCATGAATAATAAACATATATCATGATATAAGGAAATATAAAAAACAACTTTATTATTGCCTCTAGGGCATATTTCCTTCAGTCTCCCACTTGCACTAGAGTCAACAAGCTAGTTCACATCGTCATGTGATTTAAAACCAATAGTTCACATCTTTATGTGATTAATTCACATCGCCATGTGACTAATACCAAAAGGGTTTACTAGAGTCAATAATCTAGTTCACATTGCTATGTGATTAACACCCAAAGAGTACTAAGGTGTGATCATGTTTTGGTTGTGACAGAAGTTTAGTTGATGGGCCTGCTACATTCAGAGCCGTATGTATTTTGCAACTTTTTTATGTCTACAATGCTCCATAGGGAGCTACTCTAGCTAATTGCTCCCACTTTCAATATTTATCCAGATTGAGACTTAAAGTCATCCGGCTCAGTGTCAAAGCTTGCATCGACGTAACCCTTTACCACGAACTTTTTGTCACCTCCATAACCGAGAAACATGTGCTTATTCCACTAAGGATAATTTTAACCATTGTCCAGTGATCCACTCCCAAATCACTATTGTACCCTCTTGCCAAACTCATCGTGAGGTACATAGTAGGTCTGGTACACAGCATAGCATACTTTATAGAACCTATGACTGAGCCATAGGGAATGACTTTTCCTTCTCTTTCTATTTTCTGCCGTGGTTGGGTTTTCAGTCTTTACTCAACTTCACACCTTGTAACACAGGCAAGAACCCTTTCTTTGACTGGTCCATTTTGAACTTCTTCAAAACTTTATCAAGTTATGTGCTTTGTGAAAGTCCAATTAAGCGTCTTGATATATCTCTATAGATCTTGATGCCCAATATATAAGCAGCTTCATCAAGGTCTTTCATTGAAAAATTCTTATTCAAGTATCATTTTATGCTATCCAGAAATTCTGTATTATTTCCAAACAACAATATGTCATCCACATATACTATTAGAAATGCTACAAAGCTCCCACTCACTTTCTTGTAAATACAGGCTTCCCCAAAAGTCTGTATAAAACCATATGCTTTGATCACCTTATCAAAGCGTATATTCCAACTCCGAGATGCTTGCACCTGTCCATAGATGGATCGCTGGAGCTTGCACAAAACCTTCTTGTTGCATCATATACAACTCTTCTTTAAAAAATCCATTAAGGAATGTAGTTTTGACATCCATTTGCCAGATTCCATAAAATGTGGCAATTGCTAACATGATTCGGACAGACTGAAGCATCGCTATGAGTGAAAAAATCCTATCGTAGGCAACACGTTGAACTTGTCGAAAACTTTTTGCGACAATTCGAGCTTTGTAGATAGTAACAATACTATCAGCGCCCATCTTCCTCTTGAAGATCCATTTATTCTCAATGGCTCGCCGATCATCGCGCAAGTTAATCAAAGTCCATACTTTGTTCTCATACATGGATCCCATCTTAGATTTCATGGCCTCAAGCCAGTTCACAGAATCTGGGCTCATCATCGCTTCCTCGTAGTTCATAGGTTCGTCCTGGTCTAGTAACATGATTTCTAGAACAGGATTACCATACCACTCTGGTGCAGACCGTACTCTGGTTGACCAATGAGGTTCGGTACTAACTTGATCTGAAGTTTCATGATCATCATCACTAGCTTGCTCACTAATTGGTGTTGGAATCACTGGAACTGATTTCTGTGATGAACTATTTTCCAATTTGGTAGAAGGTACAACTACCTCATCAAGTTCTACTTTCCTCCCACTCACTTCTTTCGAGAGAAACTCCTTCTCGAGAAAGCGTCCATTCTTAGCAACAAAGATCTTTCCTTCGGATCTATGATAGAAGGTGTACCCAACAGTTTATTTTGGGTATCCTATGAAGACGCACTTCTCCAATTTGGGTTTGAGCTTATCAGGATGAAGCTTTTTCACATAAGCATCGCAACCCCAAACTTTAAGAAACGACAGCTTAGGTATCTTGCCAAACCATAGTTCAAACAGTGTCGTCTCAATGGATTTAGACAGTGCCCTATTTAACGTGAATGCATCTGTCTCTAATGCATAACCCAAAAATGATAGTGGTAAATTGGCAAGAGACATCATAGGTCTCACCATATCCAATATAGTACGGTTACGACGTTTGGACACACCATTACGCTATGGTGTTCCAGGTGGCGTGAGTTGTGAAACTATTCAATATTGTTTTAAATGAAGGCCAAACTCGTGAATCAAATATTTGCCTCCATGATGAGATCGTAGAAACTTTATTTTTTGGTATGATGATTCTCCACTTCACTCTAAAATTCTTTGAACATTTCAAATGTTTCAGAATTATGTTTCATCAAGTAGATATACCCGTATGTGCTCAAATCATCTATGAAGGTCAGAAAATAATGATACCCGCCATGAGCCTCAACACTCATCGGACCGCATACATCAGTATGTATTCTTTCCAACAAGTCAATTGCTCGCTCCATTGTTCCAGAGATTGGAGTCTTAGTCATCTTGCCCATGAGGCATCGTTCGCAAGCATCAAGTGATTCATAATCAAGTGATTCCAAAGGCCCATCAGCATGGAGTTTCTTCATGCGTTTTACACCAATATGACCTAAACTGCAGTGCCACCAGTATGTTGCACTATCATTATCAACTTTGAATCTTTTGGCATCAATATTATGAATATGTGTATCACTACGATCGAGATTCAGTGAACCATTCAACTTGGGTGTATGACCACGGAAGGTTTTATTCATGTAAACAGAATAACAATTATTCTTTGACTTAAATGAATAACCGTAGTGGATGATCCAATCATATTATGATCAATGCAAACACCAAATAACATTTATTTTAGGTTCAACACTAATCCAGAAGGTAAAGGGAGTGTGCGATGGTGATCTTATCAACCTTGGAATCACTACCAACACACATCGTCACCTCGCCCTCAACTAGTCTCTATTCATTTTCTAACTCAAGTTTTGAGTCACTAATCATAGCAACTGAACCAGTGTCAAATACCCAGGGGATACTATGAACACTACTAAAGTACACATTAATAACATGTATATCATATATACTTTTGTTCACTTTGCCATCCTTCTTATCCTTCAAGTGTTTGGGGAAGTTCCGCTTCTAGTGACCATTTCCTTTGCAGTAGAAGCACTCAGTTTCAGGCTTAGGTCTAGCTTTGGGTTTCTTCACGGGAGTGGCAACTTGCTTGCCATTCTTTCTTGAAGTTCCCTTTCTTTTCCTTTGCCCCTTTTCTTGAAACTAATGGTCTTGTTAACCATCTACACTTGATTCTCTTTCTTGATTTCTACCTTCGCTGATTTCAGCATCGCAAAGAGCTTGGGAGTCATTTTCATCATCCCTTGCATATTATAGTTCATCATGAAGTTCTAGTAACTTGGTGATAGTAACTAGAGAACTCTGTCAATCACTATCTTATCTGGAAGAATAACTCCCACTTGATTCAAGCGATTGTAGTACCCAGACATTCTGAGCACATGCTCACTAGCTGAGCTGTTCTCCTCCATCTTGTAGGCAAAGTACTTGTCAGAGGTCTCATACCTCTCAACACGGGCATGAGTCTGAAATACCAATTTCAGCTCTTGGAACATCTCATATGCTCTGTGGCATTCAAAACAGTTTTTGAAGTCCCGGTTCTAAGCCGTAAAGCATGGTGCACTAAACTATCAAGTAGTCATCATACCGAGCTTGCCAAACATTCAGAACGCCTGCATCTGCTCCTGCAATAGGTCTGTCACCTAGCGGTGCATCAAGTACATAATTCTTCTATGCAGCAATGAGGATAATCCTAAGATGACGGATCTAGTCTGTATCATTGCTACTATCATCTTTCAACTTATTTTACTCTAGGAACATATCAAAAATAAATGGGGAGCTATAACGTGAGCCATTGATCTACAACATAATTTGCAAATACTATCAAGACTAAATTCATGATAAATTAAAGTTCAATTAATCATATTACTTAAGAACTCCCACTTAGATAGACATCCCTCTAGCCATCTAAATGATCACGTGATCCATACCAACTAAACCATGTCCAATCATCACGTGAGATGGTGTAGTCTTCAATGGTCAACATCTCTATGTTGATCATATCTACTATATGATTCACGTTCGATCTTTCGGTCTCTAGTGTTCTCAGGCCATATCTGCATATGCTAAGCTCGTCAAGTTTAACCCGAGTATTCTGCATGTGCGAAACTGGCTTGCACCTGTTGCATGTTAACGTAGAGCTTATCACACCCAATCATCACGTTGTGTCTCGGCACGACGAAGTGTCGCAACGGTGCAGACTCAGGGAGAACACTTATACCTTGAAATTTTAGTAAGGGATCATCTCATAATGCTACCGTCATACTTAGCAAAATAGGATGCATAAAAGATAAACACCACATGCAATCAAAATATGTGACAAGATATGGACATCATCATCTCGTGCCTTTGATCTACATCTCCAAAGTTCCATTATGATCTCCATCGCTACCGGCATGACACCATGATCTCCATCATATTGATCTCTATCAACGTGTCGTCATATTGTCGTCTCGCCAACTATTGCTTTTGGAACTATTGCTATCGCATAGCGATAAAGTAAAGCAATTATATGGCACTAGCATCTTATGCAATAAAGAGACAACCATAAGGCTCTTACCAGTTGCCGATAAATTTAACAAAACATGATCATCTCATACAACAAATTATATCACATCACAACATGCCCTGCAAAAACAAGTTAGACGCCCTCTACTTTGCTGTTGCAAGTTTTACGTGGATGCTATGGGCTTCTAGCAAGAACCGTTCTTACCTACGCTTCAAAACCACAACGATTTTTCATCAAGTGTGCTATTTTAACCTTCAACAAGGACCGACCATCGTCAAACTTGAATCAACTAAAGTTGGAGAAACAGACACTCGCCAGCCACCTTTGTGCGAAGCACGTCGGTAGAACCAGTCTCATGAACGCGGTCATGTAATGTTGGTCCGGGCCGCTTCATCCAACAATACCACCGAGTCAAAGTAAGACGTTGGTGGTAAGTATCGGTGTCAAAACCGGCAGATCTCGGGTAGGGGGTCCCAAACTGTGTGTATAAGAATCGAAGGTAACAGGAGACAGGGACACGATGTTTACCCAGGTTCGAGCCCTCTTGATGGAGGTAAAACCCTACATCCTGCTTGATTGACTTTGATGAGTATAGGGGTTACAAGAGTTGATCTACCACGAGATTTTAATGGCTAACCCTAGATGTATAGCCAGTATGATTATGATTGCCTCTACGGAGTAAACCCTCCAGTTTATATAGACATCGGAGGGGGCTAGGGTTGTACATAGTCGGTTTACAGAGAGAGAAATCTTCATATCCGCATGCCAAGCTTGCCATCCACGCAAAGGAGAGTCCCATTCGGACATGAGGGAAAGTCTTTTATCTTGTATCTTCGGTCTTGGTAAGGTGAGCTCTTCGAACAGTTCGGCATTACATTAAATGTTATGTCCTTCAGCTTCTGCGCCATTGCTGCTTCGGCTCCCACGTGTCAGATGAATACGAAGGGTCCAAGCATTTTTACACATAACACCCGGGCCATGTAGGGAAGGCGTCTATTTAAGGAGATTGAATCTCAGATGCCATTCCGCACCAGCCGAAAAATCCTTAGAGCTTGCCACGAGAAACCACGCAAGCATGGCCAACGCTCCCAGTTCTTCTTGGGAGAGCTATTATGTATCCCATGCCCAGCTGACCAAGCTCCACATGCACGGATATCTCCCCCCTGCGGATCTAGTCCCCGTTCGGGCGGGATTAACCTCTTTTACTGGCGAAGCCTTGGTAGAAAATTTCCCTAATCCTTCAGAAGGGGAGCGAGTGTGCTTTGTTTCCTTTTTATTAAGAGGTGTTGGATTTCCAATCCATCCTTTCCTCCAAGGTCTCCTGGAGTACTATGGCCTCCAACTGCACAACCTTACGCCAGGCTCCATTCTGCACATCGCGGGCTTTGTCGCTCTTTGCGAGCTGTTCCTAGGCTGTGAGGCCCATTTTGAATTATGGAGGAAGCTTTTCTGCCTCGTCCATCGCTCCAAAAAGGGATCCGTATTCGAGGTGGGCGGCGTCGAAGTGTGGCGCATAGCCGGGATAGGGTAACTATCCGGCACTCCAAAGAAGGCATCCGAAGAGTGGCCCTCGAAGTTGTTTTATATTGAAGATGTCATTCTATCTGACCCAATCCGACGAGGCCTACCCACATTTTCCAATGCTTTGTTAAGGAAGCGCCATAGTTGGCACCCCCGAAGCCTCGAGGAGGAAGATAGTGCGGAGGTTCGGAAGCTAATGGACAAGATAAAGACACTCACCCAATCCGGACTGTCCATTATTGAGGTAATGGCGATTTCAATAATGCGGGGCGTTCAGCCACTCCAATCCAGAGGACTCCCCATGTGGCATTACAATAGAAATGACAACGCGTCATGATGCGGGCGTAAGGGTCCGGACAACTTCGCCGCCTTGGCCGCCATGCTGGCTAATCTTTTTAAGAGGGGAAAAGAGGAGTTCACTCGCCTTAAGTGCCAAGATGGTTTTTCCATGTACAACCCTCCCAACTGGGTAAGCCTTCGCTCAGCAATTTTACTTAATACTCCTCCTGATTCGTACCCAACTAAACTTAACCCCACCATTTCTTAACAGGAATGGAGGAAAGTTGTTGAAGAGATCTATAGCCCCGCCCCGTAGCCGAAGGACCATAATCGGGACCTGGATCCCAAATTCGAAGAGGATCCGGATATATCCGTAGAGCTCAAGGAGGGGGTTTTCTATCAAGCGAGTTATGATGGAACGAAAGTGGCCATTATAGCTGATTATCCCGGCCTTCTCCCTTCCTCTCACGTAAGTACCCTGAAGATGTCCCCTCAAAAAGAGTTTTCTCAATGTGTTTCACCCACTGCACTGTCTTGTGTTTTAAAGGGGCGGCGCTCGTGTCGCCACACTACATCAGAGGCATCCCTTAAAAGGGGGGAGCCCGCACGAGGAGGGTCTTCGAAGAGAAAGGCGGATGGCGACATTGCATGGCCTTCGTCGAAGAGGTATGGTTTTTAATATGCCCCATGGCAATCGTACCGAATTGCGACTTTCCTTACAGCACCATATTTCAGGAAGAGTGTTCACCGGACTGTATACGAAGACGTCGCCGGACATACGTCCACTAATCCGACCCCGGATCCTTCCTCGAGGGCTAGAGCTGATACGGGTGCAATGCCGGATTGTCCTCTCTCCGAAGATTTGGATAATGTGTCTGTCACCAACTCCAAAGTGGAGAGTGCAATAAACCATCGGCGCCAAAGGGCCGCTATGCGTGACCCCAACTTTATTGAAGAGGCATTCAATGCCTTCAGCTTGGCGGATGCATACATCCGAGCTTCTCGGGATGGGCTTGCTGGTGCCACTTACCAGCTTTCAAAGGACATGCAGGTAAGATCGTACTGCATAGATTTAATAATCATGTACCAGTGGCCCTCGAGACATGAAACTGTTGAGCAACTGATTTTAAGGATCATTGTATAACCAGGTACACACGGAGAAGAACAACATGCTATCTCAGGAGTTGGAAAATTGTCGGACCTAGTTAACTATTGTTACTGCTAAACTAGAGAAGTCCAAGGAGGCACCGACTCGTAATGTCCCCTCCTGCCCAGAAAATATGATCATGTGCTCGTAATGTTTTTTTTAAATAAACACAGTTGTATTTACGATGGTAGGTTCATCGGGTCAGCTAGAAGAGAAACTGAAAGCCACACAAGTGGTTGAACAACATGCCAAAATGCAAGAGGCCGCTTGTCAGCGTGTACTGACACGGACCAAGAATGAAAAGAACAAGCTACAGGACACCAACACCCAGCTAGGCGAAGAGGTGAAAGTCGTGCGAGCCCAATTGGCAGACGCCTTGAAGGAGAACAGAAAGCTGAGAGGCGGCATATTCAGTATGCTTTTTAACTTACTTCCGCACAGTTTGCTAATGTGAATCCTATCAAGTTTATTGCTGTAGGTGTGCTGACTGGGCGGCCCGAAGAAGAGGTGTCCGGATTTCAAGGCGACCTGCTACAAGAGCTATCGAAGGTGCATGAACAAGCTCGGAAAGCAATGAGAAACATCGCTAAGGCTTTATGGCCAGCCGATTCTCCTCCAGGAAGTATGGAGGAACTCATCAATTTGTTCAAGGGGGCTCAATGCCGTTTTGGGCTATGGAAGATATTAGCCTGCCGAGAAGGTGCGCAGGAAGCCTGGGCCATGGTGAAAACACGATACAACGGACTTGATCCGAATCATATGGCGTGAGTCGGAGCTCGAGGATCCGATGGACAGGAAATTCCAGTCAGCTTGGTGTACGACCAAGTGAAGATGGCCGCCAAGTTTTCTCAGTAGGATTGTAAAGTAGACAACCTATTAGAGGGTCTAAAGGAAGAAGAAGTTTTTGAGTCCCAGTAGCAATGTACGTTTATTGACAAACATGTCTCCTGCCAAATTTCTAAAATGCTTGTCATGGTAGACTTTCTGCATCGACCTCTAAAAACCTTAGGTTTGGAGTGTTTTCGAATACTATACCGTAGGTAAACACCAAAGTATGATTGGAAACCAGGCAGTCCAGTCATATTTGATTGAACAGACAAGTTGTGTCGGCGTCCTGGGAATGGGGGTACCCAAACTTGCCCGCCTGTGGCCCAGGGCATGGCTCCACCAACGGCCTGGTACGACCCATCTTCATGAGCAACCACTCAAGACCCTCGCGAGGGGCCAAGCTTCGCGAGGCGGACCACACTAAGACCTGCTCTAGGGCCGCCTCGCTAGGCTGGCTCCCGAGGAGCGGAGATATCTATGCAAGGGGCACCTCGCGAGGTCCGCTTGACATAATCCATGACGACCGAAGCCAGGCGGGCGCCAGCAGGCATAGAGTGTCAGTTTCCTCTTTGGAGCTAAGGAAGCAGGCGCAGGTGACGAGTCCCGAGGCATCAGGCAAAGGTTGCCATATTGGTGCAACAAGACCAAGACCAGCAGGACGGCAGGACAGAGGCCATCACGGAGCCCACGGCGGTGTCACCACGAGAGCCTTTGGCAGGCAAAGACCACATTTCGTCAGGATAACCTGTATTGGTTGCCCCCTCCAAAATTGGTCGTTGTCGGATCCCTTCCCGCCTAAACATTTGGGAAGAGGAGCAGGGCCTCTATAAATAGGACTAGCCACCACCGTGCTCAAGCATCAGCTCATGTAGGACGGATCTTTAGGACCACCCTCAAGCACACCAACTCATCGAGCTCAAAAACACCTCTCCTTAGGAGGCTGTTCATCCACTGTATTAGTGCATCCTTAGCCCACGAGGCAATCCACCATACCACACTAGAGTAGGGTATTACACCACAATGGTGGCCCGAACCAGTATAAACTCTCGTGTCTCTTGTTCCTTGGGTTCAGCGAGCTAGGCCTTGAGATCGTTGCGAGAGCGAGCTAGGGAGAGATCTTCGTCGGCACCCCAGTGTTCGAACCTCAAGGGTTTGCCGGAACCCAGAATCCAACATTTGGTGCGCCAGGTAGGGGTGCACCGGAGCTTCGCCTCTGCGCTTTCTTCGTCCTGCTCCCATGGCAGGCGTCGCTCCTCCAACTAGGTCGGCGGGCTCCTGCGGATGTACCGCGGGCGTCCGGGCCTTCACCCTCACTCTACGACAGGTGCAGTGGCCGCATAAGTTCAAACCAAAGATGCCGCCCCGCTACGACGGTGCAGCAGATCCAGCGGCCTTCCAGTAGGCATACGAGGAGGCCGTTCTCAAAGCCAGAGGCGACGGCCAGGTCATGGCCAACTGGTTCCCCTAGCCCTGGCCGGCGTGCCACGCACCTAGCTGCTCAGTCTGCCAGGGTCCTCGGTAGCCTCCGAGGAGGAGCTGCGCGGTCTCTTTGTCGCGCGCTTCGCGGCACAGGCGCCCCCAGCGTAGCAGCCCTCCTTGGTGGTTCGCGGGCACCACCCACGGGTCGCCACGTCAAGCAGTTCATCCACCAAGTGGGCGCTGCCTGCGTGCAGCAGGGGGCTCCCCCAGGTTGGGCGGCGCCACAGGCCGACCTCACCTACAGCTCGGAAGACCACCCAGCCATCATCGCGGGCTCGGGCACACTCCCAATGCTCTGCACACCCACCATCTACAACGTGGTTGTGACCAAGACCCTCATCGACAGTGGAGGCGGCCTCAACGTGCTCTCCGTGGAAGCTTTCAGGTTGCTTCACGTACCATACGGCCGGCTCCGCCCCACCAAGCCTTTCTCTGGAGTCAGCGTCGGCTCCACCAGCCCCCTCGGGCAAATACGCCTCCCGGGCACCTTCGGTACCCACGACAACTACCGCACCAAGCTCATCCACTTCGACATCGCTCACATCGGCCTCCCATGCAACGCCATCCTCGGGTACCCTGCCCTGGCTCAGTTCATGGCAACGACCCATCCAGCCTACAACCTCATGAAGGTGACAGGGAACAGCGGTGTTCTCACCGTGGCTAGGGACACCAAGGAAGCCCTGACGGCTCTCAAGCTCGCCTTTAGGGCCGCCGCGGCAGCACGCCCAGCCGACGGAGCCACCCCAGGTGCTAAGGGGGTTGCGCCAGCAAAAAAGAAGTAGTTGTTCACTCAAGATAGGGCTGAAACCAAGCAAGTACCATTCGATGAGGATGGGGCCTCGGGAGCCACTTTCACCATAGGCGCCAACCTCGATCCCAACCAAGAAGAGGCACTAGTGAGATTCCTGCATGCGAACAAGGAGGTATTCTCCTGGGAACCCAAGCAGCTGGTGGGGGTCCCAAGGGGGTAATCAAGCATCACTTAAGGGTATGCCCCAATGTGTGCCCTGTGAAGCAGAAGGCGCGACGACAGTCCATGGAGAAGCAGTCCTTCATCGTCCAGGAAACCCGCAAGCTACAGGTTGCGGGTGTCATCTGCGAGGTCCGGTACCCAGAGTGGATGGCGAACTCCGTCGTTGTGCCCAAGAAAGGCGGGGAGGAATGTATGTGCATCGACTTCACCAACCTCAACAAAGCCTGCCCTCGGGACCCATTCCCACTTCCGCGCATCAACCAGATCGTCGACTCCACCGCCGAGTGTGACCTGTTGTGTTTTCTAGATGCCTTCTCGGCTTATCACCAGATCAAGATGGCGGTGGAGGACGTGGAGAAGACGGCTGAGGGAATCCTGGATTAGGAGGTATCCTGACAGCCAGATTATGACCTTTGGCCGGACTGTTGGACTATGAAGATACAAGATTGAAGACTTCGTCCCATGTCCGGATGGGACTCTACTTGGCATGGAAGGCAAGCTAGGCAATACGGACATGTATATCTCCTCCTTTGTAACCGACCTTGTGTAACCCTAGCCCCCTCTGGTGTCTATATAAACCGGAGGGTTTTAGTCTGTAGGACAACATGCAATCATTCCATAGGCTAGCTTCTAGGGTTTAGCCTCTCCGATCTCGTGGTAGATCAACTCTTATACTAGTCTTATTATCAAGAATAATCAAGAAGGACGTAGGGTTTTACCTCCATCAAGAGGGCCCGAACCTGGGTAAAACATCGTGTCCCCTGCCTCCTGTTACCATCCGCCTTAGACGCACATTTCGGGACCCCCTACCCGAGATCCTCCGGTTTTGACACCGACATTGGTGCTTTCATTGAGAATTCCACTGTGTCGTCGCCGTAAGGAAGGATGCCTCGTCTCGTTGTTAAAAACAACATTACCGCCGAGGGAACCCTGGCTATCGGCCAGACTCTCTGGCTTAGCAGTTTCATCATGACGGCCCGTTCGGCCGCTGCACCGACGATGACTTCTCGGGTCATCAAAAACAGCCTCCACGTCGGCTCGGAATTCGCCGAGCAGATGGATCCAATGCAGCTCTCTTCCCTAAACGAGCTCTTGGATCGCATCGCCACCTTGGGAGTCGCTACGGACTATGATCGGATTGGGCTTAAACCCGATCAAAGGGAGATTAACTCTCCACCGGTCACCCATCATGTTGCGGTGGTGGAGGAACAATGCGGCGATTCTTCCTCTATCTTGAAGACTAACTATGTCCGGATTCCTGAGCTCTCCGAGCCGGATACCCATTTATGGGAGGACATCACCCAAGCCCTGAACCTAGAGTCAGGCAGCGGGCCAGACTCATCGGGCAACATCCCGGAATCCGAACTTCCAAGATCAGAAACTCTTCGGCCCCTGGGTCTCAGATCGGGTAGGGGTTCGGATTCAAACCCACCCACCCACCCAGACATAATCAATCTTTCGCACATCAGGCAAGAGCCCCATGAAACAGTACATCATTATTGGGCCAGATTCCTCCTTGTGATGAACAAGGTTAAGGACTGTCACGAGGAAGACGCAGTCTCACTTTTCTGCAATAACTGTACGGACAAGGGAATCCTTAACGCCATAAGTCGCCATGACATAACACGCTTCGCCAACTTGGCGTCCATAGTACGAAAGTACTGAGCGATGGAAAGTGCCTGGAAAACTGAAACAAAATTTTGGGATACGTCCGCTCCGAATATACACCCAATCCAAAGTAAAAGGGTGCACTATCATAAGACACCCGAGTTAATTACAAAGAAGCAAAAACCCTCTACAGGGCGTGGAACCACATTGGAGGGATGGCTCAATGGACCCTGCAAAATTCATAGTACAGCGGATACCATACCAACACACAGCCTTATAGCATGTTGGATACTACGGCAGGTGGCCAAAAGCGGCGAGGATCTTCTCATCCCAGATGCCACAGAGCACGCTCCCAGGGATAACAATACGGTATTGACAGTCTTTGAGACCTTCGCATCAAATAATAGGTGCAAGCGAACACTCTTCAGCATTGCCGAAATCTACCACGTGGCAGCAATAAATCCATGGAGTGACACGGGTATTACCTTCAATGCCAGTGACGAACCTAAATTCCGAACAGCCCGAGCACCAGCTGCATTGGTCCTCAGTCCAATCGTGGACGGCTTTCGACTCACCAAAGTACGCATGGACGGCGGCAGTGGATTAAACCTCATTTATGAGGAAACTCTTCAAAAAATGGAAATAAACTGGAACCGCATTGAGCAAAGCAGCACAACCTTTAGAGGAATCATCCCCAATCCGGAAGCACGCTGCGCTGGGAAAATCACACTAGATGTGGTATTCGGCACGCCGGAGAACTATAGGTCCGAAGAAATTACATTCCAAGTGGCCCCGTTCAGTAGTGGATACCATGCCGTTTTAGGACGAGAGGCGTTCACGTTCTTCCAAGCCATACCCCATTATGGGTACATGAAGCTCAAAATGCCCGGGCCCAACAGAATCATCACTCTCGCTAGCGATCCGGACACAGCACTCCGCGCCGAAAACAAAACAGCCGCATTGGCCCTCGAGGCATTATCTGAAGCCCTTTCGGCCGAGGAATTAACTGCGCTACGCTCCACAGTGGACAGGAACAGCGTGATACTTGACAAGAGACCCAAGTCCACCTCTTTTATACTAGCGGATGAAATAGTCAAATTCCAAGTCCACCCAACGAACCCTACAAAAACAGCCTCCATCGGGGCACAATTAAACCCCATCGTGGACGCCGCACTACGAGAGTTCCTGCATGAGAATTGGGACATATTCGCCTGGCACCCCTCATACATGCCAGGAATCCCATGCAGGCTGGCCGAGCATAGCCCCAATATCCTAAAGGGATTCAAGCCGTTCAAGCAGGCTCTTCGGCGTTTCTCTGAACCTAAGAGACAAGCTACGGGAGAGGAACTAGCCAGGTTATTGGAGGCCGAATTCATTAGAGAAATAAAACACCTGGACTGGCTGGCAAACCTAGTGATGGTACCAAAGAAGGACAAATCCTGGCGCCTATGTGTCGATTTCAAGGACCTCAACAAGGCTTGCCCAAAGGATCCCTTCCCCCTCCCCCGCATCGATCAAATTATCGATGCTACCGCAGGACACGAGTCATTGTGTTTCCTCGACGCATACTCCGACTACCACCAAATCAAGATGGCGGAGTCCGACCAAGCCACAACGGCATCTATCACACCATACGGCCCCTTCTGTTTCAACACAATGCCTTTTGGGCTCAAAAACGCCGATGCAACATATCAGCGCATGATTCAGACATGTCTGGAGAAACAGATCGGCAAAACAGTAGAGGCATACGTAGATGATGTGGTCATAAAAACCAAACACGTTAACTCTCTAATAGATGACTTGAGGCTCACATTCGACAACCTCCAAACATACGACATCAAGCTCAATCCGGAAAAATGCTTTTTCGGTGTACCAGCCGGAAAGCTCCTGGGCTTCGTTGTCTCCGGTAGAGGAATTGAAGCTAATCCGGCCGAATCCGAGCTTTGTCACAGTTGGCTACCCCAACAGACCTCAAACAAATCCAGAAATTCACTGGATGTGTGGCGGCTCTAATCCGCTTTATCTCTCGCTTAGGAGAAAAGGCATTAACCCTTTATCGCCTCCTTTGGCGCGCCGAACAATTCGAGTGGATGGACGCTGCCATAGCCGGATTGGAAGAAATAAAAGCCATACTGGCAACCAACCCAATCCTGGCTGCGCCAAACATTGGCGAACCAATGTTGTTATCCATTGCGGCAACTCATCAGGTTGTAAGCGCAGTGCTCGTCGTTGAACGAGAAGCAGACGGGCATAAATTCCCTCTTCAAAAGCCGGTATATTATGTATCCATCATCCTCACTCCATGCAAAACACGGTACCCACATTATCAAAAGATAGCCTATGCGGTATTCATGGCATCTCGGAAGCTGCGACACTACTTTCAAGAGTGTTCGATCACAGTAGCCTCGGAAGTGCCACTCAATGATATTATAAACAACTGCGACGTGACGGCCCGGATTGCCAAATGGGCCATCGAGCTCCTCCCGTTCGACGTAACATACAAACCTCGGCGAGCCATTAAATCGCAAGTATTGGCCGACTTTGTCGCCGAATGGACGGAAGCCGAACTCCCTAAAGAGTACGGCGCATACTCCAATTGGATCATGCACTTTGACGGCTCCAAAATGCAGGCTGGTCTGGGGGCTGGCGTCGTCCTGACGTCCCCAACCAGAGATATAGTGCAATAGGTACTGCAGATACTGTATACAAACTCCACCAACGCAGCCAAATACGAAGCCCTGTTACATCGTCTTCGGATGGCAGTTTCCATGGGCATTCAACGCCTGGAGGTGCGTGGGGATTTGAACCTCGCAATATCCCAAATAAATGTAGACTATGATGCCAAGGATCTGAAGATGGTGGCCTATCGAAACGCCGTCCTAGAGAAGTCGGCTCAGTTCGAGGGGCTCGAATTTCACCATGTGGCCCGGGAAAACAATTAGGCGCTGGATATCCTCGCCCGCATCAGCGCAAAATGCGATGCGGTCCCCCCCAACATATTTTTGGAGAAGTTGTTTAAACCATCCGTGGTATACATGGGAAGGGGACACCGGTAACAATAGTCCGGACCCGACCACAATGCCCGATACCGAACACTCTGACATAATCGGTGGCTCTACCACCGAAATAACACCTTCAGCCCAGGTCATAATGGCCATTATTACCCTGTGAACAGAACCATTCTTGGCCTACCTAACTAGGCAGGAACTTCCTGAGGACCAAAATGAGGCACGCTTCATAGTGCGGCGATCTAAAGCCTCAAGTGTCCACGAGGGAGAGCTGTACAAGAAAAGCACTACCGGACTCCTTCAAAGGTGCATCTCCGAAGAGGAAGGTCGGAAGATTTTGGCAGAAATTCACTCCGGACTCGGCGGCCACCACGCTGTAGCCCGGGCCCTTGTAAGCAAGGCCTTCCGTACAGGGTTTTATTGGCCGACGGCCCAGGCAGACGCACAGGACTTGGTCCAACGCTGCGCCGGTTGCTAGCTTTTTGCAAACCAAAGCCACATGCCACCCATCGCCCTCCAAACAATCCCCATTACCTGGCCCTTCGCGGTCTAGGGGCTTGACATGGTTGGACCCCTTAAAGGGGGAACCCATAAGAAAAAATACTTACTGGTCATGGTGGATAAATTCACCAAATGGATAGAAGCCGAACCTGTTAAAACAGCCGAATCCGGACCGGTGATAGACTTCATATCCGGGTTTGTACACTGTTATGGCGTCCCCCACGGCATCATCACTGACAATGGCACGAACTTCATGGCCGACGAGGTAAAACTCTGGTGCAGCAACATGGGCATGAAGCTCGATTATGCTTCCGTCTATCACCCACAAACCAACGGCCTAGTTGAGCGAGCGAATGGTCTTATCATGAGCTGCATTAAACCCAGATTAGTGTGGTCCTTAAAAGAGTCTAACACGCACTGGGTAGAGGAGATCGACTCCGTACTCTGGGGGCTGCGGACCACGCCGAATCGTACCACCGGATATACACCCTTCTTTATGGTGTACGGCGCAGAGGCAATTCTGCCCTGCGACATAATTCATGACTCACCTCGAGTGCACATGTACGAAGAAAAAGAAGCCGAGCTCGATCGACAGGACAGTTTGGACACCCTGGAGGAGGAGCGAGATGTGGCAAAAGCCCGTTCTGCATTCTATCAGCAACAGGCTCGCAGATACCAAAGCAGAGAAGTACGGGCCAAAACTTATAACATTGGCGAGTTAGTTCTATGCCTGCCGGAGAAGAAAAAGTCCAAGCTCGAGCCCAAATGGGAAGGTCCCTTCATTATTGACCAAGTTCTAACCGGTGGAGCGTACCGTCTGCGGGATGCATCGAATAATCGACTTGAGCCGAACCCATGGAACACAGCCAGGCTCCGAAGATTGTACGCCTAGCGCCAGACTCTATGTCCGTCCCCTTCCTCTGTCTAGTTTTTGCATATACATTATCTGTCTTTTTTCTCTTCCTTTCTTTTTTTATTCTTTCTCAAGGACATCAAGGGCCAACTTGTCACTACTAGGGAAAACCCTAGTAGTAGCGCAGGTTTTGAGGCTAGCAGCAGCGCGGGTGGTCGCGCTACTAATAAGGCGCTACAACTAACTTATAGTAGTAGCGCGGTCCTTACCCGCGCTACTACTATTGACGATATCAGCAGCGCTTTTTATGAATGCGCTACTATTACTTAGCTGTAGCGATTTCGCAGTCCCTCGCTACTGCTATATCTTTCATCATTTTCCCCCATACCCCTTTCCCTTTCAGTTTCCCTTTCAGATACTAGATACTAGGTACTGCTAGTAGATATCAAATTCATAAACCATTACTGGGTAGTACTCCCTTCATTCCAAATTACTCGTCGTGGTTTTAGTTCAAACCACGACGAGTAATTTGGAATGAAGGGAGTACTAGATAACAATTTCATGCATAGTCAACATGCATCCTCGAGCAATACAAGGTCATATCAATGGCGATCATCATATGTAGTTCTAGATGATATAGCCACACACACATATGTAGTTCTAGATGATATAGCCACACACACACGTATGTAGTTCTAGATGATATCGAAGACAATCATCATCCTCAAGTCTGGGCGGTTGGTGTTCCTGATAGTAATTAGGATGGCCTGTCCAACATGAAGATTCTTGCCATCGAGGAATTTCTTCCACCCAACCGAGTTTAAGTGTGTGCGACCGTCCGTGTCCATGCGGTAAGTACAGGTTGTGATAGAGCCCCTTGCAGTAAGGCGTAGTCCAGCTGAGCCTTCTTCATCAGGCTTGATACCATAACTCACAGATATGCTCTTTGCCAATTTATGAATAAGAAAAACATTTCAATTAATAAATAGCCTCGCAAATAAGTACATATGGATTATCTACACTATTAATAGTTTCCTTAGATTCTACACTAATAAGCATCTGATCAAACTCTACACTAAAACATATCATCGACTAGATTCCACACAACATACCATATCATTGGATTGTACACTAAGTATTTCATCGGATAATTTGCATTTGTAAGTATAACATACTATATCATGTCGATCAACCATGGTATTTGTCAAGCGGGTCATGAATGGCACAACGACAAAGACAGCATGTGGCGGAATTATGTCCCACAGGTTGGACACCTCCTCCTCGCTCGTCCTTGTTCTTTGAGCTACGATGGCTTCATGAAGTGGGTCCTCATCATATTCATCGAGTGGGCCCTCATTATCTTCATCATCTTCATCATCTTCGTCATCTTCATCATCTTTCACCAGGTTGAGATAAATGACAGCCAGCTTGGGTCTTTCTGCTCTGAAGGAGAAGTTGATCAACTCACCACCAGTAAGACGCATGCGAGTGATGAAACGGGCCCATCCATCTCCTCCAATCTGTGACATATTGCGTCCTTTCTTGACCTCCATAGTGTACGGCCCCCCAAGGAACCTCAAATGTCACAGTGTCTCCTATCAGCTTGTTGAATTTCAACCTCATACTGCATGGAACGATCTGTGTAAAATAAGCAAAATGACACAATGCAGTAATGCCAACACTAAAAATAAAATAGTTATTACATTTCATCTAATTTCTTACCGCCGCATGATGAAAACCCGGCTGGGAGTAGATGTCGAACAGCTTGCCAGATGCAAGGCTGCTGGCGCACCTTGACTTGCACAGTCGACATAGTGGTGGTGGTGGTGGCGCCATTTTTCCTAAATCAATATGAGCAAAGGATTAACGATCCACTTCACAGGAAAGAAAAATAGTAGCATGAGATATTTTTGGTTCTTCCGCGAGAAGCAATTTGATGGACAATTATAATCCTAAGATCTAGTAACATATTAGATGACAAGGTACCACCTACATTTGGCAAAAAGTAACTAAATCAACTAAATGCAAAATGAAAATGTTCTAAATCAACTAAATGAAAATGGTGCATACTAAATTAACTAAATGAACTAGCCTACTAAATCAACTAAATTAAAATGATCTAAATCAACTAAATGAACTAGCCTACTAGATCAACTAAATCAAAATGTTCTAAATCGACTAGCCTACTAAATCAACTAAATCAAAATGTTCTAAATCAACTAAATCAACTAGCCTACTAAATCAACTAAATCATATCAACTAAATCAAGATGTTGCATATGAACTAGCCTACTAAATAAAAATGTAGCAGGCAGGAGGGAGAAGGAGGGGCGACTCGAGGAGGGAGAAGAGAGTAGGACGGAGGAGGAAGGCGGAGCACGGAGGGGCCGGCCGGCCGCCAGTGGAGGGAGGACGGAGGAGGAAGGCGGAGCGAGGAGGGGCCAGCCAGCGGCGAGTGGAGAGGGAGGACTGAGGAGGAGGCCGGTACGAGTCCAGCAAGGAGGAGGAGGTGACGACGGCGCAGAGGGAGGAGGGGCGACGGGGGAGGACCGGCGCGGAGGATTGAGAGGGATCCAGTGAGTGTGTGACTGTGAGTGGATCGGAAAGAGGAGATGGGGGGTGGGAGATGGAATGGCTTAGCAGTAGCGCGCTATAGCGAAAGACGCTACTGCTAAACTACCTAGCAGCAGCGCCTTTCACAAAGAAGCGCTACTGCTATGTGTCAGCATGTAAAAATAGACTTAGTTCAATTTATCAAAAATACATTGATCATCAACGATCTTTTTGTGTACAATCTGATTTGTCAATATGAGTCCTCGCCAGTTTAGGAACAGGTGAAGACTCATATTGCAGCCACAAATTCTACACATAGAGTTCAATGAAGACCAAGTGCTTGTCAAAGTTTGAGAAGTAACATATTTAAGGTGGTAGAAACTCTCTTCGCGGAGCGAGGTGGGACTAAATTTTTGTAGTAAACTTAGCATTAGTGCTTATTGGCGAAATTCACTTCTACTATGCTATGTAGCAGTAGCGCCCGTCATTATAACACATTGCTGCTATAGCTAGCCTCGCGGCGGCCTCGTCGGAATTATAGTAGTAGCGCGTCTTTGAGCTGGCGCGCTACTTCTATATTTATTTCAGCAGCGAGTTATTCTTGAGCTTGCTACTGCTAATTAGCAGCAGCGCCTTATTTTAAAGCGCGCTGCTGATAAGATTCTGTGTATAGGCTTTTCCCTAGTAGTGTGTGCCTCGCTTGCACACTATAGATGCGCTAACCGCGCTCATTATACCTGGGGGCTTCTTACACAGAAGCTTAATTATCTATCTGGGCTTCATGCCCCGCACATGTATTATTCTTCCGCATGTACCTTTTCTTCGCCATTATATGCACCAATATGACTTATGTTTTGGCCAAGCTGGGTCGCCTGGCTCTTGTATTTATGCCCTACGTTCCCGTTAATTCGGCTAGGGCATAAGGGGAGCACCTCTGCGATTGTTACTGCCGGGTCAGCCGGATGTGTACCTTAGACTGGGTGAAGCCGAAACTAGCGTTCTTAAGGGAATATTCGGTCGGTGAACAAAAGATGATTTTTATTTATTTTCCATATATGCCCCTAGATATTTTTTCCTGCGTCTTCGCTCGCAGTCCGGACATGCACCTTAGGGCATGCGTACCCAGGGAAAGGAACCCCTAACGGAACTATTCTCCCTAGAAGATGTTTCTTACTACCCATGTAATATAACATAACTAGTTGGGCACTTGTCCGTTCAAGCACTAATGACCCCTACACCTGGTTTCCACGCATACCCCGGTTCTTCTATAACTGAGCGCGTATTCAGACACACTCCGGACTATCGGGTCCCGAGGTTGAAGCGAAAAGGTCCGCCATGACAAATGATCTACAATCCGGCTAGAAGGCATTATACATGTCACTTTCATTACATAGTCATGTAGACTGACTAAATTCCTCGTCTATACCATCCAACAGGCGGTCTAGCCTACAATCCTGTTGGGAATACTTTGCGGCTAATTCTACTTACCCATAGACTAAGCTAATAGGGATCTCTTTCCCGTCGGATCCCACAGGTCTGACCTCGGCCATGTGGTTCGGGTCAGCCTTGGTATACTGCGTCTTCACCATGGCCTAGGCTTCCCCGGCACCTTGACGGCAGGCCGATATCTTCCATAATTGGAAGCGCCGCCGTGCTCCCTTGAGCTTCTCCGCAAGCTCTCCAATGCCTTCTGGCAGGGAGAGTGATGGCCACAAGGCCTGGGCAATACCTTGCATCACCTGCCGAACTTGTGCGTGCAGTTGTGAGAGCTCGGATAGAAGATCACCCGCAGACCCGGGCATCTCCTCCGCGGGACGACCCATCAGCATACCTGCAGACATAACTCTGTTAGCCGGCTTCTCCGCCGTCCCCTTTTTAAGGGTTCATTCAAGAACTTACTGAAAATGCCGCGTGGAAGCCGCTTATTCTCCTTCTCGGAGTCCGCAAGATGGGCTCGAACATCTTTTAGTTCCACGCTCAGCTTGGTATTGGCGTCTTGGAGATTGTTTTTCTCCCACCTGACCTCAGTCAGCATGCGTTCGCCAGCCTTTAGCTGTCATATGGCATGCTGGTCCTCCGGATTCATCTGCAATATCTACTGTTAGATATGCAGCCACGCCGCATGCTATATGGTACCTATCATTCTTTGAAACAAATGTTACCAGCTAGGGACTTTTTAGGTTCCTTCAATGCGGCAACGGCAGCCCGAAGTTGGGTCTTGCATTCCTCCAGCTCCTGTGACAGCCTAGTATTCTTCTCTGTAAGAACTTGCACAATAGATGATCCTTAAATCAGTTCTACTAACTGTTTCAAGTCTCAGGGGCTACTAATACATATAATCGTCAGATTTGCTTACCCATACATCCCTCACATAATGGTCCGTGGCTCTGGCTAGACCATTTTGAGCAGCACGGAGGTACGCGTCTCCAGAATTGAAGGCATCAAATGCCTCTGGGGAGAAGCAAGCGTCACGGAGTACGGCTCAGCGACACCTATGATTCATGGCGCTCTCCACTTCTGAATTTGTAGCAGATAGTCTATCCGCATCCTCTGTAGGAGGAGTATCCAGCATCCTCCCCATGTCGGCTTCCGCCTCTATGTCCGGCCCTGGAGCCCGACTGGTGGAAGCATGATCGGCAGCCTCACCGGACATATTCGGGCGAGCGTTTTTTCTGTTAAAGAAACATGGATGTCATTACATTTTGAGAAAGACGACATCCATGAAGCGGGGTTTTTATATTACCTCTGCGTCGGCGTCTCCGTCCTGACCGCCTTCCTTTTTGGCCTGCCCGGCCTCGGTCCCTCTTGTTGGCAAGTTGCTGCGGGTTCGGCACGGCGTCCTGAAGGCCTTCCCTGTAAAACACCATATGTATATGGTAGGTGAAGTGTCTAAAAGGGGATCCTAGTTTTTGGAGTTGGGATTTTTGGTTTTTCTTACGTGTGACGCAGGAAGCAGTCCGGGATAGTTTGACGTAATGGCCACCATGGCATCATCATAGCTTAACTGATAGAACTGCCGGTCTATCAGCTCCACGAATATGTCCGGATCTTCTTCGAGTCCGGGACCAAGGGCCCGGTCAGGGTCCTCTAGTTGTGGAGATGGGCTGCTGACCTCCCTTATGGCTTTTCGCAGTTCCTGCTGCAAGATGGCAAGGTGAGTACCTATGATAGAGAATGCGGGAAGAATGGGAGTGAGGAGATATAACTCACCCAGCTTGGAGGGTTGTACATGGAGAATCCATCCCGTGGCTTGATGCGGATGAACTCCTCTTCCTCTCCCTTGAACAACTCGGACAGAATTTTTGCTAAAGCAGCAGCGTTGTTCGGACCCTTACGCCCGCAACGTGTGGCATCATCTTCCCCGTTAAAACACCACAGGGCATGCCCTCGATATTGAAGTGGCTGCACTCCCCGCATTATGCATATTGACATAACCTCGATTACTGTCAACCCTGATTGAGCCAGTGCTTTAATCTGGTTCATCAGGTAAAGGACTTCTCCGTTGAATTCCTCCTGGGGGCTTCGTGGGCGCCATCTTCGGCGTTTCTTTAGATGAGCATTGTTGAACTCAGGAAGACCCCACCGAACAGGGTTCGGAAGGGGGACGTCCTCCATATAAAACCATTCCAAAGGCTAGTCTTCGGACGTCTTCTTCGGAGTACCGGATAGGTATCCGGTTTCAGTGATGCGCCATATTTCGGCTCCGCCCACTTGATAAAGTGACCCCTTCTGTGTGCGGGGGACGAGGCAAAATAACCTTTTCCACAACTCGAAATGAGCCTCGCAGCCCAAGAATAACTCGCAGATGGCAACACAGCCGACGATGTTAATATGGAGGCAGGGGTGAAATTATGCAGTTGGAGGCCGTAAAACTCCAGGAGCCCGCGAAGGAACGGATGAATTGGAAATCCGTGTCCCCTTAATAAATAAGGAACAAGGCATACCCGCTCCCCTGTAGAGGGACTGGGGAAGCTCTCCGCTTGCTCCCCGCCATTGTAGGTGGCGAGCCCGGCTCGGACGGGAACCATATACGCTGGAGGGAGAAATCCCTTGGTCTGTAGTTCGACTAATTGACTGTGTGGGACAGAACACCTCTCCCAATCATCGGGCTTAGGGCTACGGGGGCGGGAGGAGGAGCTGCGGAGGTCGGCCATGCTGGAGTGGATCCTTCCGAAGCGCGCTCCAATGGATTCTCGCTGGGGGAGGATGGTGTGGATTGGATCTAAGAATCCCATCCCTTTAATAGACAATTTATTTATCTGGCTAGGGGGGCGAATGTAAAAATGCCCTGGCGCCTCGTATTCATTCGACGCGTGGAAGATAGCCCTTATTGGGCGCAGAAGCCAAGAGGTCCTACATTTATGGGGCCAGACACTGCTTAACAAACGTTCGAAATTTGGAGCAGAACCCGCCTTGCAATGCCGAGGACAATACTGCGCGCCGAACTCATCGTCATTGAAGCCTAGTTCGGGGGCTATTGAGGGAGTCCTGGATTAGGGGGTATCCAGACAGACGGACTATGACCTTTGGCCGGAAAGTTGGACTATGAAGATACAAGATTGAAGACTTCGTCCCGTGTCCGGATGGGACTCTACTTGGCATGGAAGGCAAGCTAGGCAATACAGACATGTATATCTCCTCCTTTCTAACCGACCTTGTGTAACCCTAGCCCCCTCCGGTGTCTATATAAACCGGAGGGTTTTAGTCCGTAGGACAACATACAATCATACCATAGGCTAGCTTCTAGGGTTTAGCCTCTCCGATCTCATGGTAGATCAACTCTAGAGGGCCCGAACCTAGGTAAAACATCGTGTCCCCTGCCTCCTGTTACCACCCACCTTAGACGCATAGTTTGGGACCCCCTACTCGAGATCCGCCGGTTTTGACACCGACAACGGCCCTCCTGACCCCATGTGGGGTATACTGCTACAACTGCATGCCATTCGGACTGCGCAACGTTGGGGTGACCTTCCAGCGGCTGATGCACATCGCCCTGGGCCAGCAGCTCGGGAGGAACGCTGAGGCCTATGTCGATGACATCGTGGTAAAATCCCGGGAAGTGAGGACCCTCATACAAGACTTGGAGGAGACTTTTGCCAGCCTGCGCCAGGTGGACCTGCGGCTCAATCCAAAGAAGTGTGTGTCCAGCGCCCCTTTGGGCAAGCTGCTGGGTTTCCTCGTATCGCACAGGGCGATCGAGGAAAAACCGAAGAAGGTCAAGGCGATAGAGGACATGAGCCCGCCCCAAACTCTTAAGGAAATGCAGAAGCTCGTGGGCTGTGTGACCTCGTTGGGGCACTTCATCTCCAAGCTGGGAGAACACGCCCTACCATTTTTTAAGTTGATGAAGAAGAAGGGCCCATTCGAGTGGGCCCCAGAGGATGACCTGGCGTTTCAAGACCTCAAGAGATATCTGACCAACCCTTCAGTGATGGCCGTGCCTCGGCCCCTCGAGCCCCTGGTGCTCTACCTGGCTGCCACGCCCCACTCAGCTACGTAGGGTTGGTGGCTGTCTGGGAGAAGCGCTAGGCCAAGGATGCACCACGTAATGTCGTACCTTCAGCCGGGATGGTGCGGCGGTGAGACGGCGCCACTAAAGCCACGACGACGCCCACAGACAATCAGACCCCAGAAGACGGCGTCTCCGGGGATGTGGAGGCCATGGTGGGCAACCGAGCACTTGAGGTCCCCCTGCCTCGGGAGGCGCCACAACCTCCGGAGGCCACAGGCTCCACCGACGCTCCCGCCCTTGTCGAGCACACGGTCTACTTCGTCAGCATGGTAATACGGGACACAAGGGCACGATACCCCATGCCGCAGAAGCGTCTGCTCGCGCTCCTGGTGGCCTCACGCAAGTTGCGTCGTTATTTCCAAGGCCACCCAATTAAGGTTGCGCAGCCTACCCACTGGAGAGGGTGCTCCGGAGCCCCAACGCAGCGGGAAGAGTCGCCGAGTGGAACATCGAGCTGCAGGCGTTTCAGATGGACTTTAGCACAACCATGGTCATCAAGGGGGCTGCCCTCGCCGACTTCATGGAAGAATGGACCGATGCTCCAGGACCTGAAGCGGGTGAGAACCGATCCCTCTTGCCAGGAAGTGAAGTGCTAGAGGGTTGGGTCATGTACTTTGGTGGCGCTTTCGCACGCCAGGGCGCGGGGGCTGCAGTCGTGCTCATCTCGCCCACCCACAGCAAACTCTTCTACGCCATGCAACTTTGTTTTCCGCGGGGCGAGAAGGTCTCCAACAACATCATAGAGTACGAAGGTTTGATTGTCGGCCTCAAGGTTGTGGCGGCCTTGGGGGTGAAGTGTCTCACCATCCAGGGGGACTCTCAACTCCTCGTCAACTTCTCCAACAAGGTGTACGAACCAAAGGACGAGCACATGGAGGCGTACCTCACGGAGGTACGCAAAATGGAGAAGCAATTCTTGGGCCTAGAACTACAACATGTGCCCTGCGACATTAACAAGGAAGCAAATGATATCGCCAAGAGGGCGTCAAGGCGATAGCCCCAGGAGCCTGGTGTCTTCGAGGAGTGGCTCTTTAAGCCTTCAGCGGCCCCTCCGGCTGCGGAGCCTAAGCCTTCTCACAAGGAGCTCCCCCCACCACCAACCTCAGGGGCTCCCGCCTATGGCCCGACCTCAGGAGTACACCTGCTCCTCGGATTGAGACTCGGGAGGGGTGCCAGACAGAAGAATTCAAGGCATACCTACTACGGGGGATACTACCGGAGAAAGAGGAGGAAGCGAAGCGTGTGGCCTGGCAGGCTACAGCATATTGCATCCAGGACGGTGAGCTATACAGAAAACGACCAAATGATGTTTCTTTGCGATGCATCTCCAGGAAGCAGGGGAGCGAGCTGCTAGCTGACATATACGGCGGGGACTGCGGGCATCACTCATCATCGTGCATCCTGGTTTGCAAGGCATTCCGCAGTAGATTCTACTGGCCCACGACACTCAACGACGCGACCGAGCTGGTAAGGTCCTGCGAGGCCTGCCGGTTCCATGCCAAGCAAATCCACCAGCCGGCCCAGGGCCTCCAGACTATCCCACTCACATGGTCGTTCACGATCTGGGGGCTGGATATCCTGGGTCTATTCCCTCTAGCGCCCGGGGGCTACCTCTACCTCTATGTCGCCATCGACAAGTTCACCAAGTTGGCAGAGGTGGAAGCCGTCCGAACCATCCTAGTTGGGTCAGCAGTTAAGTTCATCAAGGGCCTCATGAGCCGGTTTGGGGTCCCTAACCGCATCATCACCGACAACGGCTCACAGTTCACTAGTAATCTCTTCAAGGCATATTGTGCTAACCTTGGAACACAGATCAGCTACGCTTTTGTGGCACACCCCAGGAGTAATGGCCAAGCCGAGCACGCCAACGCAGAGGTCTTAAGAGGCCTCAAGACTAGGACCTACAAAAAGAAGCTCGAGGCATGCGGCAGGGGCTGGCACGACGAGCTCCAGTCCATGTTGTGGACCATCCGCACCACTGCCACCAAGCCAACAGGCGAGACCCCGTTCTTCCTCGTCTACGGAGCAGAAGAGATTCTCCCTCACGAGGTCAAGCATCGCTCCGCACAGATCCTGGCGTTCAACGAAGCACGTCAGAAAACCAGGCAGGGGATGGACCTCGTGCTGGGGGAGGAGCACCGCCATCAAGCCTCACTCCGGGCGGCAAGATACCAGCAGGCACTGCGACGGTACCACTGCCGCAACGTCCGCTCAAGGATGCTCGAGGTGGGCGATCTCGTCCTAAGGCGGGTGCTCTCCAGGGAAGGGATGCATAAGCTCGTGACCATGTAGGAGGGCCCGTTTAGGATTGCCCGCGTCTCCAGGCCTGGCGCCGCGCGCCTGGAGATGCAAGACGGGAGCCCCTTCTAGAATGCCTGGAACATCCACCACCTCCGGAAGTTCTACCCATGAAGCAAGGCCCAGTGCCTGTGAAGGTCTCCGCTCGTGACACTCACATAATAATGAGTGGGGCTGTACACGCCCCGGCGTCTCCGGAGTGCCGCCCTCGGGCCTCGGGGGCTCCCTCCCATGTCCTAGTGGCAGCACTTAGCTCCGTGCTGGTGAGAAGACTAGACTAGGTGCCGGACGCGGCTGTTCATTTTCTTTCTGTAGTTGGTTTGCCCCCTTTTATGGAATTTGGAGTTCTGGTGTTTCTTGATTGCTTGGTTAAACCCTTTCTTTTCTCTACTTCCTCGCTCAGTTCTTTGTTTTGCACCAGGGAGGGTGGCAGTTGCCCGATGCTCTCCCTCGCGTGCCTCGTGCAGGAGCTAGGCAGGTGTGTGCATGTGCTGGGCTAACCTAAGCCACGGACACGCCTTGCCAAAGCCCTATCGCCCCAGAGCTTCGGCTCACTCTAGAGCTTCGACTCCCCTGCCCTCGCGAGGCCCCCTCGATTGAGCTCGTGTGCGCTGGGCCATGATCATGAGGCCTCGCACGAAGAAGGACAAGGCACCCGATGGACGTCCTAACAATTTCTGCAGCTCTGTGACGCCTGCCAAGGACAACGGCTCCTAAGCCAGCAACAAGGAGGGCTCACCAGGTGCCAGGGGCGCGCCCTCATGAGACAGGAAACTACCTTGGGCACATCCAGCTAAGTTACCCCTCTATGTCTACATGAAGCGTGAACGCCATAACACAACACATGAACAATAAACATAGCACAAAGCAGCATAAGCACTATGGTTCATTACACGCCCTCATGGGGCCCAATACTGGTTTCTTGTAAATGTAGGAGGAAAGGAAAGGACAGGCAAAAGCGGGCCCTACGGCGCGGATGCTCATGAGGGTTGGCCCTCTGGACTCAGCCGGAACCCTCCTCGCGCTTCACTGGGGCGCGGTAACAGGAAGACCCGCCACCGTCCTCGAAGCGAGCCCGATGATGTGGCGGCTGGTCGTAGCCGCCACTGCTGGAGCTTTCGTCGGAGGAGGAGCTGCCATTGCCGAAGGAGCCACGGCCATCGCCGGGGGAAAGGCCGCCCTCATCCTCGTCATGGTTGTCGCCGAGGCCGAGCACTCCGTCTCCCTCGCTGTCTTTAGGGCACCACCCGGCGCGGCGGCCATCTTCCCCGAACACCCTCACGAAGAGGGTCGTGGCTCTGTCATACTTGAAGTGGAGGGTGCACCACCTGCCCAGCCCGTGCACGCGGGCAATTGTCTGCCAGCCGCGGGCTAGGGCTGCGTTGCCCGTGACAGAGACCTTCACCGTGACCCACGAAGCCTTGATGCAGCAGCCGTCAGCGTGCTACCAGAGGCCGCCAGGAACCGTGGCTGGCAGCTCGCTGGCAAAGGAGCGCGGAAGCTGAAGCCAGGTGCCAGCCGGGTTCTCTGACCACACGACAAGCTCCGGCGGCACCTGCGCTGAGTGGAAGCGTGGCCGTGGAGGATGGTCGACCATGGCATGCCTCCCTTCATGGACGGGACTGCCGCATCTCGGGCGGCTCTCGCCGCGCGGAGAGACGTCGATGCGGTCGCCAGGAACGGCGCCGGACCCCGAGGAAGTACGTTCGCGCCCATGAGGGATCATAGCGGGGGTCGCCGCGTGCTTGTGGGGGCGTCCACGACCCTGCTTGGGCGGTGGTGAGTCAGGCCCCTCCTGGCACGGCTTCCCGTTCTTCGCGGCCGTGAATCTCTTCGTCGGTGCCATGGGTGTCGCAACAGGACGACGGAGGAAAGAGGAAGAAGGAGAAGCAAACGGAGTGGAGGAGAGAATGGGCAACAGGGGCTCCGCCCCTCTCCTCATTTATAGCCAGAGGGAGGTCAACCACCAGCCTCCATGATCTAAGGTAATGATGATTTTTGTCTTCATGCAGCAGGGACTCGTTAAGTTAGACGATTGCCGATGCAGCATGGGGAAGCAGAGACGCCCATGACCCATCAATCGCCACACGTCAATAGAGATCGTAGGCGGTTGGGGCCAGCGGTGCTCCGCACTTGCCCTTTGGCTTCGCCTCGAAGCCAAGTCCGCGCGCACCTTAGGCCCGGGGGCTACTGTCGGCGTCCTTGGAATGGGGGTACCCAAACTTGCCTGCCTGCGGCCCAGGGCGTGGCTCCACCAACGGCCAAGTACGGCCCATCTTCATCAGCAATCACTCAAGAACCTCGCGAGCGTACAAGCCTCACTAGGCAGACAACACTAGGACCTCCTACAGGGCGGCCTCGCTAGGCTGGCTCCTGAGGAGCGGAGTTATCTATGCAGGGGCCACCTCGCAAGGTTCGCGTGACATAAGCCATGACGACCGAAGCTAGGCGGGCGCCAGCGGGAGCAGAGTGTCAGTTTCCTCTTTGGTGCTAAGGAAGCAGGCGCGGGCGAGGAGTCCCGAGGCATCAGGCAAAGGTTTCCATATTGGTGCAACAAGACCAAGACTAGCAGGACGGCAGGACGGAGTTCACCGCGGAGCCCACGGCGATGTCACCACCAGAACCTTTGGCAGGCGAAGACCACCTTTCGTTAGGATAACTTTTACTAGTTGTCCCCCTCTGAAATTGGCCGTTGTGGGATCCCTTCCCGCCTAAACATTTGGGAAGAGGACCGGGGCCTCTATAAATAGGACTAGCCACCACCGTAGTCAAGCATCGACTCATCTGGGACGGATCATTCAGACCGCCCTCAAGCACACAAGGTCATCGAGCTCAAAAACACCTCTCCTTAGGAGGTCGTTCATCCACTATATTAGTTCATCCTTAGCCCATGAGGCAATCCACCGCACCACACTGGAGTAGGGCATTACACCACAATGGTGGCCCAAACCAGTATAAACTCTCGTGTCTCTTGTTCCTTGGGTTCGGTGAGCTAGGCCTTGAGATCGTTGTGTGAGCGAGCTAGGGAGTGATCTTCATGCGCACCCAAGTGTTCGAACCTCAAGGGTTTGATGGAACCCAGAATCTGACAAGTTGTATTTAGGGAGTTATGTTATATTACAGTTGATTGTAAGAAACATCTTCCAGAGAGAATAGTTCCGTTAAGGGTTCCTTTCCCTGGGCCAGCATGCATGTTTTTTTGTGCATATTGAAGTTGTGATGCCAGAATCATAGTACATGTTATAGTCTAGGGGCTTTGTATTGCAACAGGGGGCAGTTTGTCTTTTGCTCGCCGACCAATTATTCCCTTAAGAACGCTAGCTTTCGGCTTCACCCGTCTGAGATACACGTCCGGATAACTCGGATGTAACAATCGCAGAGGTGCTCCCTTTATGCCCTAACGAACAAGCGAGAACGTAGGGCATAAGCACAGGACCCAGGCAACCCAGCATGGCAAAAGCTTAAGTCATAAAGGTGCATATAATGGTGAACAAAAGACGTATATGAGTAGACAACACATATATACTGTGAGCTTGATGCTCGAAAAATAATAAGCTTCTTGTGAAAAGAAGCCCCCAGGTATTGTGGGGTATATACATTTAAGGATATATACCCCTCAGGTGTGCGGTGGATCCTAACACGAGCCAGAAGTCGTATAAAAACAAAAAGAAGAAAAAGAAAAGAAATGGGTAAAGAACAGTGAGTTCGGACATAGGCGTAGTATCTTCGGAGTCTGGCAGCGTTCCGTAGGTGCTACTCTAAGCGATTGTCCGATGCATTCCGAAGGCGATTGTCGGCGTTCTGGGATGGGGGTCCCCAGACTTGCCTGCCTGCGGCCTGCGGCATGGCTCAAAGGGGGCCCAGCACGGCCAATCTTCATCAACACAGACCCAAGACCCTCGCGAGGGGCCAAGCCTCGCGGGGGGAGATGACACGGAGCTTCCTCAGGCATGGCCTCATCAGGCTGGCTCGCGAGGAGGCGGGGAGATCAATGCGGGGTACCTCACGAGGTGCCCGTGATGCAAGCCATGACGACCAAGGGCGCCAGGCGGGTGCCAGCCCGCGTAGTGTCCTCCTTTCCTCTTTGGTGCAAAGGGGGCAAACGCAGCCGCGGAGTACCGAGGCATCAGGCAAAGGTTGCCATTTTGGTGCAACAAGACCAAGACCAGGAGGACTGCAAGACGGAGGTCATCGTGGAGCCCAGGACGGCGTCACCACCAGAGCTTTGTGCAGGCGAAGACTACTTTTGTCAGGGTATCTAGGACTAGTTGTCCCCCTTCAAATTAGCCCGCCATTGTTGGCTCCCTTCCCGCTCGATATTTGGGAAGAGGACCAGGGCCTCTATAAATAGGACCAGACACTCACAGAGGAAAAAAACAATCGGAGAGAGAGAGAGAGAGAGAAGGCTGGCTGAACTCCTCCCAGCAGTTCATCGCCCCAGCCAAGGACAGACCCTCGCGAGGTTGTTCTTCCTTGTATCATTCATCATCATCAGCCCAAGAGGCAATCCACCATGCCACACACTGGGGTAGGGTATTACACCACAACGGTGGCCCGAACCAGTATAAACTCTGTGTCCCTTGTGTTGTTCTTTTCCATAGCTTAGATCTTAGCGAGGCGGAGGGGTGCAGGTAGGTAGGAAGCGAAATCTCCGCGTGCACCCCAGTGTTCGAACCTCAAGGGTCTTCCAGAACCCGAAATCCGACATTTGGCGCGCCAGGTAGGGGTGAGCCGGAATCCACCTTCTACCGCTCTATGCCCCGTCACGTTGTCATCATCATGTCCGGTGACCAGGCGGGCAACCCAGATCCATGAGCAGCATGGCCTGCCCGCGCAGAACCGCTCGCCTCGGGCGACCCCGTGCCCCAAGCAGCTCACGGTCCGCAGGGCGCTGTGGGCCGCGGGCGACGCGGACAAGCTTCGACAGCTCCCACACCACGGCAGGCGCGGTCGGCAGCAAGGGCCTCCAATCACGCCGCGACCACGACACCGTACACCCGCCGAGAGCAGGCGAACTTGAGGGCCACGCTCACGGTGGCCCGAGAGCTGCTGCAGTGTAGGCTGCTGGAGGGCGGCCACGACGTGCTGTTGGAGCGGGTGGCGGAGCTCCTGGGCTTCGCCGCCTCGGGGGCTCACCCCTTCAGCACCCAGCTCCCATCTCAAGCCCAGGGCGGCCCGTGCGGGGGCTCCACGTGCGCCCGTGGCTCCAAGGCTACTCCAACGCTAGCAAAGCTGTCAGCACCGGACCGGTGGCGGCGCTGCCCCCGCTCCCGGTCCGCGAAGAAGAAGGAGTCAACATGACCCGCGGCCCCAGTGGACAGCTGCGCTGCCACCCCACGGTGGGCACGTCAGGCAGGACCACATGGCATGCGGGGCACTACGGCGTGGCCTTCAGGATGGCGGCGCCAGAGCAATACGTGCCCCTCATGATGGACCAAGGACACCCTCATGAGAGCGAACAAGGCTCGCTCCTCAGCCCAAGATGGGGGGACGAGGCGCCAGAAGCTGAGCCTTTCCGAGAGCCCCGGGACGGTCCCACTGGCCATGCTGGAGGCAACGATTATCGGGTACCGCTAATTCTTCAGGAGCAGGCATACGCTAACCATGGATCGCAGGAGGTGCAGGTCGCCACAGCGAGCAGCTGCCCCGCTCCCACAGTCTCCTGCCCCTCGGGAGGAGGGCGCAGGGGACTGCAGGAGAGGGGCCGGGATCCGACATCACCACCGCGGCGTTCGGAGCAAGGTGTTCTCAGGAGGTAGGCCCTCCGCTGGGGAGGTGCCTCAGGGCCTGCCCCCGGCGGAGGACCCGTGGTCGTCGGGGGAACCGCTGGCGACCGCTCTACCCCATCGGTGGCGTCCTGGTTTCCGGTCGTAGTTGATGGCACTAGAGTGTGGTGCAAGGCGGGGCCCTCATCTGGCGATATGAAGCAAGGTTGGTACCTGTGAAGAAGGCCCAGTGCCTGTGAAGCTCGCCGCCCCGTGATACTCTCACGTAATAATGAGTGGGGCTGTACACGCCCCGGAGTCTCAAGGGTGCCGGCCTCAGGCCCTGGGGCTCCCTCCCACGCCCAGTGGCAGCACTTAGCTATGCGCTGGTGAGAAGACGTCCAAGACTAGACTAGGTGCCGGACGCGGCCTTTTGTCCGCTTTCGTTGCTTTTCCCTTTGGTTGTCGCTTTCCCCCGCTGGATTCAAGTTGGATTCGAATTTGAGATTTGCGTGTGTTCGGGGAAGGGGTGCTTAGTCTCGTTCGAGCAATTTCTCACGTTTTGGTTACCACTTCGCCTCAGCTGCCTCCCCTCGTGAGCCCCTCGCGAGCAGGGTCAGGCCTAGCTTGCGCGTAGCCCAGACTGCCGCCGACGTGTCCTCTCAGGAGGGTGTTTTACTGTAGATCCTACGGATCCAATCAGGTAACACTCGCGACACCACGGCCTCCCACGGGCTACCTCTAGGCCAGCACGGGACAAAGGTAAACTAGCCGACCAGCGCGTCGCTTAGGCCAACCACTTGGCGCGGGCGCATGGGCAATGAAGCGTCTACTAATACGATGAACACAAGTTTTACATAAGGGGCTCCCCCTCCAAAATGCTCTCACTGCCATCAGGCCAAAACCTGAGTTATATTCATGCAGGGTAAGGAAGTAGGAACGATGCACAATCAGTCGGACAAATCCCCCAATGCGTTCTTAGGAGCACCACCCGAGCCGTTGCTTGCGTCGCTGAACTCGCCATCGCTGTCCACGTCGCCGCCAGTGGCGTCAGGGCCGTTCACCTCGCCGCCTTCGTCGGCCGCTACGATCACGCCGTCGTTGTCATAAGCGAAGGCCTTGATAAGAGCATCCACATTGTCTTCCACCCAGTGCGCCAGATCGTCTCGGACGGCCTGGGGGACTGGGGCGATGGCGGTGTCGAAATCAAAGTGGGGATCCATGTTCCGGAGATGGCTGAAGACGCGAGAAAAGGCGCGCCCGAGCAGGGCGCGGCTCCTCTCCTCCACCAACCTGTCAGTCCTGACCGACCGCGCCTCCAGCTGCGTCACCATGTCAGTGAAGAACTGAAGATTGCCAGCATAGTTAACTGCGTGCGGCTCGCCAACAGCCGCCTCGCAGATGTTGCCCAAGGTTGTGTTGGCTCTTTCCCGGAGCGTGGTGAGCATGGGGCCATGCTCATGCTCCTGGATCCGCCGCTGACGTATCTCGTCCGTGTTCTGGCGCGCGACGACCTCAGCCTCCTCCACCCGCTGGCGGAGAAGGAGCACCTCGGCCTGGGAGGTGGTTAACCCATCTTGCGCCACCTCAAGGGCGGCCCGGAAAGCATCGGCCTGCCGCGTCGCCTCCTCCAGCTTGGCCCTCAAGGCAGCAGACCTGCCTTCAGCTTCGGCCTGGATCAACCCCAGCTTCTCTTCCAACTCGTGCTCGAGGTTCAAATGCGCCATCGCCACTCGATGTCCGACCTCCTCCAGGACGCGGGCTTCCTGTGCAGCGACATCATCCTCCGCCTGCGTCACCAAGTGCTCCCTTGTCTCCGAGCGCTCGTACTTGCGGGTACGTTCAGTGGCTTCCAGCGTCAACGCCTTCTCACGCTTCTGGAGCTCTGCTGAGTCGCCGGAGGCCACCTTCATCGATGCGAGGGCTGCCTCGCCAGCTCCACCTGCTCCTCCAGTGAGTGGCACCAGGCGAGGAGCTCCCGAGCCCGCTCCTCCGCCGCCGTTCGCCATCGGTCAGCTTCCCGAGCCTCCTCAGCGGCCCAAGATTGGGCCTCCCGAGAGGCCACCAGCGACGCCTTGGCCTCTGCATCGTCAAGATCGCGATGACGGCGCGCAAGGGCGATGGCGCCCTCCAGCTCGCGCCTCTCTACAACCAGGCGCAGGCCCTCGGCCTCAAGGCGCGCGTCTTCATCGGCAAGCTCCTCACCAAGCAGGCTTACCGCGTCAGCCACCCTTCGAAGGAATCCTTGGCGGAGAGCACGGCGCTCCCGAGCGCACTCGAGCACGTCTTCCACACCATCATCTGCCCCAAGCAAGCGTCGGGGGCCACGAGTCAGCACTCCCCCTCCGGGCTGGGGGCTGGCGGCTGGCACCCTCGCGAAGGCCGGGCACGCCGCGTTAGAAGCCCGGACTGGGGCCAGTCCGTCCCCAGGTGAAGAGCGCAGGGAGCGCCTCAGCCAATCGCAGTCCACGACCAGGTGAGAAGCCCACGGTAGGCTGGCTATGCCACGAGAAGGCCCGTGAAGGAGGATCGCGAGGTGCGCAGGGCCACGGTACGCCTCAGGATGGTTCGCCTCTTCGATCGCCCTCACCACAAGGGCTCTGCTGCTTGGAGCGCTTGAGGAGGTGGAGGGGGCGAAGCCAAGGGGGACGGCTCCTCAGCCGTCTCCGCAAGCTCGGCTGGAAGGGGCCTGCGGAGCAACGGTCAGTAAGTGCAACAGAAGGATCGGGAGCTAGGAAAGGAGAAGGCTTACTCATCAGTGGTGAAGTACTTCCTACGCTTCAGCAGGCGACAAGGGTAATCGTCGCCCAGGGCCTCCCTTCTCTTCCGGAGGGCCTCAAAGTCCATGCAGAAGCGGCCTAAGAGTTGGGCGCAGGGATCAACCTGCGACGAAGATGGAGCATCAAGGCGATCTGCATCAGGGGCGCCTGCCTAATGTGCGCTGCCAATCGCCTCGCCAAGAGAAGCCGCTAGAGCCCCAGGGGCCTCAGTCGCAGGCGCAGAGGGCAGCTGCTTGTCACCCTCAGCCTCAGCAGCACGGGCCCCAATAACTGCTTCCTCATGAGCATCGCCCGGCGCTGTCACCCCGCCGGGAGCCCCCTCGGCCTCTGGCGCCTCATGCCTCCCTGCTCCGCCACTTGAAGAAGAGTCGCCTTGGCTGACTGGAAGGGCAGCCACCACCACTGGGTTCTCGCGAGGCCCTTGGAGGCCGGCGGGGCGCGGCCCCCACTCATCGAAGATAGGCATCTGCCTCACAAAATCGCCCCTGCTCTGGCAGAGGTACAGCAAGGCCCCTCCCTGCTGGATGCTGCCAGGGTTGGGGTCCCTAGTCAGGGTTAAGAGCGCCGTCCTCAGCACTTCAGGCGTCAGGTCCTCTTCCTGGAGCCTCATACGATCATCGCGCCCGCTTAAGGCCCACATCCGACGGGAGTGGCGTTGGAGAGGAGCAACACGGCGTAGCAGGAACTCCTTCACCACCTTGGGCGCTGTCACGCCAAGCGACCTCAAGAACGTGAAGCGGTGCCAGACGAAGACGAGCCGAGGGCTCTCAAGCGTCTCCTGGCCCCAGCCCGAATTGGGGACAGCAGGCGAAGTTGGCTCCGACAGCAGGGGGCTGGGCACCCCAGCAACCACATACAGCCACCGCTCGCGGAACCCAGCCGCGGGCAGAGGGAGCTTGAAGTCAATCCCAGAGGCCGCTGTCTCAGACGCGGCAACGAAGCTCACGCACGCCCAGCATTGGGTAGGGTCAACAAGGCGCAGCGAGAAGAAGTGGCGCAGCAAGGCAACCGAAGAAAGGATGCCCATTATAGCCTCGCAAAAAAAGGCGAAGACCGAAAGGAGAGTGATGGATTCAGGACCCAGATGCATCATGTGGATCTGATAGTGGGAAAGCACGGCATTGAACAAATCAGAAAAGGGAGGAACCAAACCCGCCCACAGGGCGTCGGCAAAATACGGGACCTCGGTGACTATCCTATCGATGGAGAAGTGGGACGCGGGCCAGGACGTCGTCCTCCCGCATTCGTTGAAGATAGTGGCCAGAGCCGAGCTGACCTTGCCCAAGCCCTCGGCGGGGGCCGCCAACAGCGGCGGGCAAGGCGGAGACACGGATTTCTTCCCTCTTCCCTTCTTCGTCGGAGCCATGGCGATGGGAAGGGGGGAAGGTTCAAGATCGGGTTGAAAACAGAAACCGGAGTTCGAGCGGAGGAAGGACAGAGGGCGCTCGAGCAACAGAAAGGGGAATGGTTGTGTACGACTACGAGTCCGCCTAGCATGGCGCAAGATAAGGAGGGCATGGGGGAACAGTGCGGCCCATGTCCAATCAACCGCCATGCGGCGCCCAAGGCCGCAGGCTGTTAGCGCCCGTGGCGCTTCGCTCTTGCCCTTCCACCTCCCTGCACGGCCAAGTCCGGGCGCACCTTGGGCCCGGGGGCTACTGTCGGCATTCTGGGAACGGGGGTCCCCAGACTTGCCTGCCTGCGGCCTGCGGCGTGGCTCAAATGGGGGCCCAGCACGGCCCATCTTCATCAACATAAACCCAAGACCCTCGCGAGGGGCCAAGCCTCGCGGGGCGGACGACACGGAGCTTCCTCAGGCACAGCCTCATCAAGCTGGCTCGCGAGGAGGCGGAGAGATCAAGGCGGGGTACCTCACGAGGTGCCCGTGACGCAAGCCATGACGACCAAGGGCGCCAGGCGGGTGCCAGCCCGCACAGTGTCCTCCTTTCCTCTTTGGTGCAAAGGGGGCAAGCGCAGCCGTGGAGTACCAAGGCATCAGGCAAAGGTTGCCATTTTGGTGCAACAAGACCAAGACCAGGAGGACTGCAAGACTGAGGTCATCGTGGAGCCCGGGACGGCGTCAGCACCAGAGCTTTGTGCAGGCGAAGACTACTTTTGTCAGGGTAGCTAGGACTAGCTGTCCCCCTTCAAATTAGCCCGCCATTGTTGGCTCCCTTCCCGCTCGATATTTGGGAAGAGGACCAGGGCCTCTATAAATAGGACCAGCCACCCACAGAGGAAAAAAACAATCGGAGAGGGAGAGAGAGAGAAGGGTGGCTGAACTCCTCCCAGCAGTTCATCGCCCAAGCCAAGGACAAACCCTCGCGAGGCTGTTCTTCCTTGTATCATTCATCATCATCAGCCCAAGAGGCAATCCACCACGCCACACACTAGAGTAGGGTATTACACCACAACGGTGGCCCAAACCAGTATAAACTCTATGTCCCTTGTGTTGTTCTTTCCATAGCTTAGATCTTAGCGAGGCGGAGGGGTGCAGGTAGGTAGGAAGCGAAATCTCCGCGCGCACCCTAGTGTTGGAACCTCAAGGGTCTGCCGGAACCCGAAATCCGACAGCGATAGGCTCCTCCAGTGAGAACTTCATCTGTAATGAAGGGACCCTCCCATTTGGGCTTGAGCTTGTCCTTTTTCTTCTCTGTTAGGCGCAGAACGAGTTCACCGACATTGTAATCTTGGCCCGCACTTCTCTGCTTTGGTATCTTCGAGCTTGTTGTTGGTAGAATGGTGAGCGAGCTTTTTCGACATCGCGCTCCTCCTCCAGGCCATCTAAGTCATCTTGCCGATTGAGCTCGGCTTCTTTCTCCTCGTACATGCGGACTCGAGGTGAGTCGTGGATAATATCGCAGGGCAAGAGGGCCTCTGCGCCGTACACCATGAAGAACGGTGTGTATCCGGTCATGCGATTGGGCGTGGTCCGCAGCCCCTAGAGTACGCAGTCGAGCTCCTCAACCCGGTGTTTATCAGACTCCTGTAAGGATCGCACTAGTCTGGGTTTAATGCCGCTCATTATCAGGCGATTAGGCCATTCGACTTGACCATTTGTTTGAGGGTGATAGATGGAGGCATAATCAAGCTTGATGCCCAGATTAGCGCACCAGGTTTTTACTTCGTCGGATGTGAAGTTGGAGCTGTTATCGGTCATGATGCTATGTGGGACACCATAACGGTGTACGACACCTCATATGAAATCTATCACTGGTCCGGCTTTAGCCGTTTTAATTGGCTTGGCCTCTATGCACTTGGTGAATTTATCCGCCATGACCAACAGATATTTTTTCTTATGGCTTCCTCCTATAAGGGGTCCGACAATGTCAAGCCCCTAGACCGCAAAGGGCCAAGTAGTGGGGGTCGCTTGTAGGGCGGTAGGCGGCATATGGCTTTGATTGGCGAAAAGCTGGCATCCTACACAATGTTGGACGAGGTCTTGCGCATATTCTCGGGCCATAGGCTAGAAAAATCCAGTTCGGAAGGCTTTACTTACAAGGGCCTGAGCTGCGGCATGATGACCGCCAAGACCAGCATGGATCTCAGCCAAGAGCTGCCGCCCTTCTTCTTCGAAGATACACCTTTGAAGGACTCCGGTAGTACTTCTCTTGTAGAGGTCTCCTTCATGAACCTTGTAGGCTTTCGAGCATCGGACGATGTATCAAGCCTCATTCTGGTCCTCCGGGAGCTCTCGCCTATTGAGGTAGGCCAGGAAGGGTTCCATCCATGGGGCAATTACCGCCCTGATTGCATGAGCTGATGGCGTTGGTTCGGTGGTCGGGCCTCTAATGATATCGGGATTGTATTCGGAATCCGGGGGTGTGATCGGATCTGAAATGATGTTGCTGCTCGCGTCGTGCCATACCACGGATGGCTTGAAGAGCCTTTCCACGAATGTGTTAGGTGGGATGGGGTCACGCTTAGCCCCCATGCGATCAAGGATGTCCGCTGCCTGATTGCTCTCTCGGGCCACATGATGAAACTCGAGCCCCTCGAACCGAGCTGATATTTTAAGTACGGCATTATAGTAAGCCACCATCATTGGATCTTTGGCATCAAAATCTCCATTTATTTGGGATATTGCAAGGTTTGAATCCCCGCGCACCTCAAGGCGTTGTATGCCCATAGAGACAGCAATCCGAAGACCATGCAATAAGGCCTCATATCCGGCTGCATTATTAGAGTCTATATACAGTATTTGGAGCACATAACGGACTATATCTCCTGTGGGGGATGTCAGGACGACACCGGCCCCAAGTTCAGCTAGCATTTTAGAGCCATCAAAGTGCATCACCAAGTTGGAATATGTGTCATACTCTTTAGGGAGTTCGGCCTCTGTCCATTCGGCGATGAAGTCAGCCAACACCTGAGATTTAATGGCTTGGCGTGGTTTGTATGTTACTTCAAATGGTAAGAGCTTAATGCCCCATTTGGCAATTCGGCCGGTGGCGTCTCGCTTGTTTATAATATCATTGAGTGGTACTTCTGAAGCCACTATGATTGAGCACTCTTGAAAGTAGTGTCGTAGCTTGCGAGACACCATAAAGACCGCATATTTTATCTTCTGATAATGCGGGTATCGAGATTTGCGTGGTGTAAGGACCGTCGATACGTCGTATACTAGTTTTTTGAGTGGGAATTTATGCCCCTCTTCTTCTCGTTCGACGATGAGCACCACACTCACCACCTGGTGGGTTGCGGATATGTAAAGCAACATCGGTTCGCTGACGTTTCGTGCGGCCAGGATTGGGTTGCTAGCTAGCAAATTTTTTATTTGCACCAGTCCGGCCGCTGCAGCGTCCGTCCACGTGAAGTGGTCGGTGCGTCGGAGCAGGCGATATAATGGCACTGCCTTTTCTAACCTAGAGATAAACCGGCTCAAAGGTGCCACGCACCCGGCTAGTTTTTGGACCTGCTTCGGGTCAGTTGGTGTTCCCAATTGTGATAGGGCTTGGATTTTGGCTGGGTTTGCTTCAATTCCTCTATTGGAGACAATAAACCCAAGCAGTTTGCCGGCGGGAACGTCGAAAATGCACTTTTCGAAGGTTGTCGAATGTAAGGCATAAGTCATCCACCAATGATTCAACGTGCTTGGTTTTGATGACTACGTTGTCTACATATGCCTCCATAGTCTTGCCGATTTGCTTTTCCAGGCACATTCGAATCATGCGTTGGTAAGTGGCACTGGCGTTCTTGAGCCCAAAAGGCATAGTGTTGAAGCAGAAAGGCCCATACGGGGTGATGAATGTCGTTGTGGCCTGGTCGGATTCCTTCATCTTAATTTGATGGTATATGGAGTATGCGTCGAGGAACCACAGTGAATCGTGTCCCCGGTTGCATCAATAATCTGGTCGATGTGAGGTAATGGGAAGGGGTCCTTAGGGCAGGCCTTATTAAGATCTTTGAAATCAACACACAGGCGCCAGGATTTATCCTTCTTCGGTACCATGACCAGGTTGGCTAGCCAGCCAGGATGTTTGATCTCTCTGATAAACCCAGCTTCAAGTAACTTGGCTAGCTCCTCCTCCATAGCCTGTCGTTTGGGTTCGGAAAATCGCCACAGCATTTGCTTGACTGGCTCGTATCCCTTCAGTATATTGAGACTATGTTCGGTCAGTCCGCGCGGGATTCCTGGCATATCAGAAGGGTGCCAGGTGAAGATGTCCCAGTTTTCATGCAGGAACGCACGTAATGCGGTGTCGACAGTCGGGTCTAGCTGTGCCCCAATGGAAGTTGTCTTCTTGGGGTCCGTCGGGTGAACTTGAAATCTGACTATTTCGTCTGCTGGTTTGACGGAAGTTGGCTTAGGTCTCTTATCGAGTATTACATCATCCCTATCCACTATGGAATGTAAGGTGGTTAATTCTTCGGCCGCGAGGGCCTCTGATAGTGCCTCAAGGGCCAGGGAGGCGGTTTTGTTTTCAGCGCGGAGTGCTATGTCCGGATCACTGGTAATGGTGATAACTCCATTGGGCCCGGGCATTTTGAGCTTCATATACCCATGATGGGGTATAGCTTGACAGCGTGTGAATGCGTCTCGCCCCAGCAGGGCGTGATACCCGCTGTTGAAAGGTGCCACATGGAAGAGCAACTCTTTGGACCTATAGTTATTCGGCATGCCGAATACGACGTCAAGTTGGATTTTTCCCGAGCATCTTGCTTCCCGACTGGGTATAATGCCTCAAAAAGTTGTATTACTCTGCTCAATGCGAATCCTGTCGATTTGCATATTATTGAGTGTGTCCTGATAGATGATGTTCAGTGCGCTGCCACCATCCATTAGCACTTTAGTGAGTCGAAAGCCGTCCACAATTGGGTTTAGGACTAGAGCGGTTGGTGCCTGGACTGAGCGGGATCTTGGTTCGTGATTAGCATTGAAAGTAATCACCGTGTCATTCCAAGGGTTTATTGCTGCTACTTGGCAGACTTCGGCAAGGTCGCAGAGCGCCCTTTTGCGCCGATTATTTGATGAGAAGGTCTTGAAGATTGTGAATACTTCGGGATCGTCGTCCTCCGAAGAGTACGTCTCTAGGGTAGTGTTGGTGAGGATACCCTCACTGCTCTTGGCCACTTGCCAGAGTATCCAACATGCCCGTAGTCTATGCCTTGGTTCGGTATTCAGCGTCATGTGTATTTTACATGGCCTATCAAGCCATCCCTCGAGGACAGTTCTATGCCCCGTAAAGGGCTTAATTTTCTTGTCCATGGGATGATGATCAGGTGCCCCATGAGGGTGCATCCTTTTGCCTGTCCGGGAGGTGGCTTAAAAGCATGTGGTTCCCAGCGGGCTGTCTGAGTTTTCCAAGCACTTTCCATTGCGCAATACTTCTGCACTATGTGTGCCAAATCTGCAAAGTGCGGTATGTGGCTGCGGCTGAGGGCATTAAGGATTCCCTCATCCGTACAGTTCTTGCGAAATACTGAAATCGCTTTGTCACCGCAGCAATCTTTAATCTTGTTTTTAACAAGTAGGAATCTAGCCCAAATGTGATGGACTGTTTCTTGAGGTTGCTGACGTATATACATTAAGTCGCATATGTCCGGGGGACTGGAATTTCTTGGAGAGTATTGCTTGTGGTGGGCGGTGGGATTAAATCTGACCTATGGCCCATTGTGGAATCCAGTTTTTGAAGAATTTCTAAGCTTAATGGCCCAGGATCCGGAGTGTCCTGAGGGTTTTTAGGGTCGAAGCCTGATTCTATGTTCGGAGGACGAATAGTTTCTTGAAGATGGGAGATTGGCTCGCGAAGCTCAGAGATCCGAACATAGTTTGTTTTTAGCATAGGAGGACCGACATCCTCACCTTGCTCTTCCACGATGGTCACCAGATGGGTGACCGGTGGGGATATGATTTCTCCCTGGTCGGGTTTAAGCCCGATCAGATCATAATCTATTGAGACCCCCAAGGCGGCGATGCGATCTAGCAGTTCGTTTAAAGACGAAACATCTATCGGATCCATCTTATCGACGCTTTCGGGGTCGATGCGGAGACGATTTTTGGCAATCCGGGGGGCTGCCTCAGGCTTTATGGCCGGGCGGGCGCCTATGGTGAAATTGCCAATCTGGAGGATTTGCCCATGAACTAGGGCTTTTCTAGAGGTGATTTTGTCGTTGATGACGAGGCGAGCCAACGGTCCTTCTATCAATAGAGGTGATTTTCCATAGTGATGTGCATTACCAAGAGGGCCCAGAGATACCTCTCTGATACTCGGAGTGACAAATCCTAATCTTGATCTATGCCAACTCAACAAACACCATCGGAGACACCTGTAGAGCATCTTTATAATCACCCAGTTACGTTGTGACGTTTGATACCACACATGGTGTTCCTCCGCTATTCGGGAGTTGCATAATCTCATAGTCAGAGGAACATGTATAAGTCATGAAGAAAGCAATAGCAATAAAACTAAGCGATCATTATGCTAAGCTAACGGATGGGTCTTGTCCATAACATCATTCTCTAATGATGTGATCCCATTCGTAAAATGACAACACATGTCTACGGTTAGGAAACTTAACCATCTTTGATTAACGAGCTAGTCTAGTAGATGCATATTAGGGACACTCTGCTTGTCTATGTATTCACACATGTACTAAGTTTCTGGTTAATACAATTCTAGCATGAATAATAAACATTTATCATGATATAAGGAAATATAAATAACAGCTTTATTATTGCCTCTAGGGCATATTTCCTTCAGTCTCCCACTTGCACTAGAGTCAATAATCTAGTTCACATCGTCATGTGATTTAACAGCAATAGTTCACATCTGTATGTGATTAATTCACATCGCCATGTGACTAATACCAAAAGGGTTTACTAGAGTCAATAATCTAGTTCACATTGCTATGTGATTAACACCCAAAGAGTACTAAGGTGTGATCATGTTTTGGTTGCGAGAGAAGTTTAGTCAACGGGTCTACCACATTCAGAACCGTACGTATTTTGCAACTTTTTTATGTCTACAATGCTCCGCACGGAGCAACTCTAGCTAATGGCTCCCACTTTCAATATTTATCCAGATTGAGACTTAAAGTCATCCGGCTTAGTGTCAAAGCTTGCATCGGCGTAACCCTTTACCACGAACTTTTTTGTCACCTCCATAACCGAGAAACATGTGCTTATTCCACTAAGGATAATTTTGACCATTGTCCAGTGATCCACTCCTGAATCACTATTGTACCCTCTTGCCAAACTCATGGTGAGGTACACAATAGGTCTGGTACATAGCATAGCATACTTTATAGAACCTATTACTGAGGCATAGGGAATGACTTTCCCTTCTCTTTCTATTTTCTGCCATGGTCGGGTTTTGAGTCTTTACTCAACTTCACACCTTGTAACACAGGCAAGAACCCTTTCTTTGACTGGTCCATTTTTAACTTCTTCAAAACTTTATCAAGTTATGTGCTTTGTGAAAGTCCAATTAAGCATCTTGATCTATCTCTATAGATCTTGATGCCCAATATATACGCAGCTTCATCGAGGTCTTCCATTGAAAAATTCTTATTCAAGTCTCATTTTATGCTATCCAAAAATTATGTATTATTTCCAATCAACAATATGTCATCCACATATAATATTAGAAATAGTACAGAGCTCCCACTCACTTTCTTGTCAATACAGGCTTCTCCAAAAGTCTGTATAAAACCATATGCATTGATCACCTTATCCAAGTGTATATTCCAACTCCGAGATGCTTGCACCAGTCCATAGATGGAGCGCTGGAGCTTGCACACTTTGTTATCACCTTTAGGATTGACAAAACCTTCTTATTGCCTCATATACAACTCTTCTTTAGAAAATCGAATAAGGAATGTAGTTTTGACATCCATTTGCCAGATTCCATACAATGTGGCAATTGCTAACATGATTCGGACAGACTTAAGCATCGCTATGAGTGACAAAATCCTATCGTAGTCAACACGTTGAACTTGGCAAAAACATTTTGCGACAATTCGAGCTTTGTGGATAGTAACAATACTATCAGCGTCCGTCTTCCTCTTGAAGATCCATTTATTCTCAATGGCTCGTGGATCATCGGGCAAGTTAACCAAAGTCCATACTTTGTTCTCATACACGGATCCCATCTTAGATTTCATGGCCTTAAGCCATTTCGCAGAATCTGGGCTCATCATCGCTTCCTCATAGTTCGAAGGTTCGTCCTGGTCTAGTAACATGATTTCTAGAACATGATTACCATACCACTCTGGTGCGGACCGTACTCTGGTTGACCAATGAGGTTCGGTACTAACTTGATCTGAGGTTTCATGATCATCATCATTAGCTTCCTTACTAATTGGTGTGGGAATCACTGGAACTGATTTCTGTGATGGACTACTTTCCAATTCGGGAGAATGTACAACTACCTCATCAAGTTCTACTTTCCTCCCACTCACTTCTTTCGAGAGAAACTTCTTCTCTAGAAAGGATCCATTCTTAGCAACAAAGATCTTTCCTTCGGATCTGTGATAGAAGGTGTACCCAACAGTTTCTTTTGGGTATCCTATGAAGATGCACTTCTCCAATTTTGGTTTGAGCTTATCAGGCTGAAGCTTTTTCACATAAGCATCGCAACCCCAAACTTTAAGAAACGATAGCTTAGGTTTCTTGCCAAACCATAGTTCATGCGGTGTCATCTCAATGGATTTAGACGGTGCCCTATATAACATGAATGCATCTGTCTCTAATGCATAACCCCGAAATGATACTGGTAAGTCGACAAGAGACATCATAGGTCGCACCATATCCAAAATAGTACGGTTACGACGTTCGGACACACCATTACGCTATGTTGTTCCAGGTGGCGTGAGTTGTGAAACTACTCAATATTGTTTTAAATGAAGGCCAAAATCGTAAATCAAATATTTGCCTCCATGATGAGATCGTAGAAACTTTATTTTCTTAGTACAATGATTCACTTCACTCTGAAATTCTTTGAACTTTTCAAAAGTTTTCAGAATTATGTTTCATCAAGTAGATATACCCATATATGATCAAATCATCTATGAAGGTCAGAAAATAACGATACCCGCCGCGAGCCTCAACACTCATCGGACCGCATACATCAGTATGTATTCTTTCCAACAAGTGAGTTGCTCGCTCCATTGTTCCGGAGATCGGAGTCTTAGTCATCTTGCCCATGAGGCATGGTTTGCAAGCATCAAGTGATTCATAATCAAGTGATTCCAAAGGCCCATCGGCATGGAGTTTCTTCATGCGCTTTACACCAATATGACCTAAACGGCAGTGCCACTAGTATGTTGCACTATCATTATCAACTTTGCATCTTTTGGCATCAATATTATGAATATGTGTATCACTACGATCGAGATTCAATAAACCATTCAACTTGGGTGTATGACCACGGAAGGTTTTATTCATGTAAACAGAATAACAATTATTCTTTGACTTAAATGAATAGCCGTATTGCATGATCCAATCATATTATGCTCAAGGCAAACACCAAATAACATTTATTTTAGGTTCAACACTAATCCTGAAGGTAAAGGGAGTGTGCGATGGCGATCTTATCTACCTTGGAATCACTACCGACACACATCGTCACCTCACCCTCAACTAGTCTCTTTTTAGTTTGTAACTCAAGTTTTGAGTCACTAATCATAGCAACTGAACCAGTATCAAATACCCAGGGGCTACTATGAACACTAGTAAAGTACACATTAATAACATTTATATCATATATACTTTTGTTCACTTTGCCATCCTTCTTATCCTTCAAGTGTTTGGGGAAGTTCTGCTTCTAGTGACCATTTCCTTTGCAGTAGAAGCACTCAGTTTCAGGCTTAGGTCTAGCTTTGGGTTTCTTCACGGGAGTGGCAACTTGCTTGCCATTCTTTCTTGAAGTTCCCTTTCTTTTCCTTTGCCCCTTTTCTTGAAACTAGTGGTCTTGTTAACCATCAACACTTGATGCTCTTTCTTGATTTCTACCTTCGCTGATTTCTGCATCGCGCAGAGCTTGGGACTCATTTTCATCGTCCCTTGCATATTATAGTTCATCATGAAGTTCTAGTAACTTGGTGATAGTAACTAGAGAACTCTGTCAATCACTATCTTATCGAGAAGAATAACTCCCACTTGATTCAAGCGATTGTAGTACCCAAACATTCTGAGCACATGCTCACTAGCTGAGCTATTCTCCTCCATCTTGTAGGCAAAGTACTTGTTAGAGGTCGCATACCTCTCAACACGGGCATGAGTCTGAAATACCAATTTCAGCTCTTGGAACATCTCATATGCTCCGTGGCGTTCAAAACAGTTTTTGAAGTCCCGGTTCTAAGCCTTAAAGCATGGTGCACTAAACTATCAAGTAGTCATCATACAGAGCTTGCCAAATGTTCAGAACGCCTGCATCTGCTCTTGCAATAGGTCTGTCACCTAGCGGTGCATCAAGGACATAATTCTTCTATGCAGCAATGAGGATAATCCTCAGATCACGGATCCAGTCTGTATCATTGCTACTATCATCTTTCAACTTATTTTACTCTATGAACAAATCAAAAATAAACATGGAGCTATAACGCGAGCTATTGATCTACAACATAATTTGCAAATAGTATTAGGACTAAGTTCATGATAAATTAAAGTTCAATTAATCATATTACTTAAGAACTCCCACTTAGATAGACATCCCTCTAGCCATCTGAATGATCACGTGATCCATATCAACTAAACCATGTCCGATCATCACGTGAGATGGAGTAGTCTTCAATGGTGAACATCTCTATGTTGATCATATCTACTATATAATTCACGTTCGACCTTTCCGTCTCCAGTGTTCTGAGGCCATATCTGCATATGCTAGGCTCGTCAAGTTTAACCCGAGTATTCTGCATGTGCAAAACTGGCTTGCACCCGTTGTATGTGAACGTAGAGCTTATCACACCCAATCATCACGTGGTGTCTCGGCACGACGAACTATCGCAACGGTGCAGACTCAGGGAGAACACTTATACCTTGAAATTTTAGTAAGGGATCATCTCATAATGCTACCGTCATACTAAGCAAAATAGGATGCATAAAAGATAAACGTCACATGCAATCAAAGTATGTGACATGATATGGCCATCATCATCTGGTGCCTTTGATCTCCATCTCCAAAGTACCCTTATGATCTCCATCGCTACCGGCATGACACCATGATCTCCATCATCTTGATCTCTATCAACATGTCGTCATATTGTCGTCTCTCCAACTATTGCTTTTGCAACTATTGCTATCGCATAGCGATAAAGTAAAGCAATTATATGGCGCTAGCATCTTATGCAATAAAGAGACAACCATAAGGCTCCTACCAGTTGCCGATAACTTTAACAAAACATGATCATCTCATACAACAAATTATATCACATCATGTCTTGACCATATCACATCACAACATGCCCTGCAAAAACAAGTTAGACGTCCTCTACTTTGGTGTTGCAAGTTTTACGTGGCTGCTACGGGCTTCTAGCAAGAACCGTTCTTACCTACGCTTCAAAACCACAACGATTTTTCATCAAGTGTGCTATTTTAACCTTCAACAAGGACCGACCGTAGTCAAACTCGATTCAACTAAAGTTGGAGAAACAGACACCCGCCAGCCACCTTTGTGCGAAGCACGTCGGTAGAACTAGTCTCATGAATGCGGTCATGTAATGTTGGTCCGGGCCACTTCATCCAACAATACCACCGAATCAAAGTAAGATGTTGGTGGTAAGTATCGGTGTCAAAACCGGCAGATCTCGGGTAGGGGGTCCCGAACAATGTGTCTAAGGATCGAAGGTAACAAGAGACAGGGGCACGATGTTTACCCAGGTTCGGGCCTTCTTGATGGAGGTGAAACCCTACGTCCTACTTGATTGACTTTGATGAGTATAGGGGTTACAAGAGTTGATCTACCAAGAGATTGTAATGGCTAAACCCTAGATGTCTAGCCTGTATGATTATGATTTCTTCTACGGACTAAACCCTCCGGTTTATATAGACATCAGAGAGGGCTAGGGTTGTACAGAGTCGGTTTACAGAGAGAGAAATCTTCATAACCGCATGCCAAGCTTGCCATCCACGCAAAGGAGAGTCCCATCCGGAGACGAGGAAAAGTCTTCTATCTTGTATCTTCGCAACCCATTAGTCTGGCCCATGTTACACAGCCCGGACACCCGAGGACCCCCCTAATCCAGGACTCCCTCAGTAGCCCCCAAACTAGGCTTCAATGACGATATGTCTGGCGCGCAGATTATCTTCGGCTTTGCAATGCGGGTTCCTCCTCCGAAGACTTTAAAGCATCTAAACCAAAGGGCTATATTCGGATTTACATCTTCGGTCCTAGTAAGGTGAGCTCTTCGAACAGTTCGGCTTTACATTAAATGTTATATCCTTCGGCTTCTGCGCCATTGCTGCTCCGGCTCCCACGTGTCAGACGAATACGAAGGGTCCAAGCATTTTTGCACATAACACCCGGACCATGTAGGGAAGGCGTCTATTTAGGGAGATTGAATCTCAGATGCCATTCCACACCAGGAGAAAAATCCTTATAGCTTGCCACAAGAAACCACGCAAGCATGGCCAATGCCCCCATGTTCCGCAAAAAGGTGATTGGGAGAGCTGTTCTGTATCCCATGCCCAGCTGACGAAGCTCCAGATGCAGGGATATCTCCCCCCTGCGGATCTAGTCCCCGTTCGGCCAGGATTAACCTCTTTTACTGGCGAAGCCTTGGAAGAAAATTTCCCTAATCCTTCAGAAGGGGAGCGAGTGTGTCTTGTTTCCTTTTTATTAAGAGGTGTTGGATTTCCAATCCATCCTTTCCTCCGGGGTCTCCTAGAGTACTATGGCCTCCCACTACACAACCTTACACCAGGCTCCATTTTGCACATCGCGGGCTTCGTCACTCTTTGCGAGCTGTTCCTAGGCTATGAGGCCCATTTTGAATTATGGAGGAAGCATTTCTGCCTCGTGCCTTGCTCCCAAAAGGGATCCATATTCGAGGTGGGCCGCGTCGAAGTGTGGCACATAGCCGGGACAGGGTAACTATCCAGCACTCCAAAGAAGGCATCCAAAGAGTGGCCCTCGAAGTTGTTTTATATTGAAGATGTCGTTCTATCTGACCCAATCCAACAAGGCCTGCCCACGTTTTCCAATGCTCCGTTAAAGAAGCGCCATGACGCCCCCGAAGCCTTGAGGAGGAAGATAGTGCAGAGGTTCAGAAACTAATGACAAGATAAAGACACTCGCCCAATCCGGACTGTCCATTATTGAGGTAATGGCGATTTCAATAATGCGAGGTGTTCAGCCACTTCAATCCAGAGGACTCCCCATGTGGCATTACAACAGAAAAGACGACGCATCACGATGCGGACGTAACAGTCCACACAACTTCGCCGCCTTGGCTGCCATGCTGGGTAAATCTTTTTAAGGGGGGGGAAAGAGTAATTCACTCGCCTTAAGTGTCGAGATGGTTTTTCCATGTACAACCCTCCCAACTGGGTAAGCCTTCGCTCAGCAATTTTACTTAATACTCCTCCTGAGTCGTACCCAGCTGAACTTAACCCCACCATTTCTTAACAGGAATGGAGGAAAGTTGTTGTAGAGATCTATAGCTCCGCCCCATAGCCGGAGGACCATAATCGGGCCCTGGATCCCAGATTCGAAGAGGATCCGGATATATCCGTAGAGCTCAAGGAGGGGGGTTTCTATCAAGCGAGTTATGATGGCACGGAAGTGGCCATTATAGCTGATTACCACAGCCTTCTCCCTTCCTCTCACGTAAGTACCCTGAAGATGTCTCCTCAAAAAGAGTTTTCTCACTGTGCTTCACCCACTGCATTTTCTTGTGTTTTAAAGCGGTGGTGCTCGTCTCGCCACTCTGCATCAGAGGCATCCCTTAAAAGGGGGGAGCCCGCGCGAGGTGGGTCTTCGAAGAGAAAGGCGGATGGCGACACTGCCCGGCCTTCATCAAAGAGGTACGGTTTTTAAAATGCCCCATGGAAATCGTACCGAATTGCAACTTTCCTTAATACACCATATTTCAGGAAGAGCATTCGCCAGACTGTATGTGAAGATGTCGCCGGACATATGTCCACTAATCCGACCCCGGATCCTGCCTCGAGGGCTAGAGCTAATATGGGTGCAATGCCGGATTGTCCTCTCTCCAAAGATTCGGATAATGTGTCTGTCACCAACTCCAAAGTGGAGAGTGCAATGAACCATCGGCGCCGAAGGGCCCCTATGCGTGAGCTCAACTTTACTGAAGAGGCATTCAATGCCTTCAGCTCGGCGGATGCATACATCCGAGCTGCTCGGGATGGGCTTGCTGGAGCCACTTACCAGCTTTCAAAGGACATGCAGGTAAGATCGTACTGCGTAGATTTAATAATCATGTACCAGTAGCCCCCGAGACATGAAACAGTTGAGCAACTGATTTTAAGGATCATTGTATAACCAGGTACTCACGGAGAATAACAACATGTTGTCTCAGGAGTTGGAAAATTGTCGGACCCAGTTAACTATTGTTACCACTAAACCGGAGAAGTCCAAGGAGGCACCGACTCGTAATGTCCCCTCTTGCCCGGAAAATATGATCATGTGCTCGTAATGATTTTTTTAGATAAACACAGTTGTATTTACAATGGGAGGATCGTCGGGTCAGCTGGAAGAGAAACTGAAAGCCGCGCAAGTGGCTGAACAACATGCCAAATGGCAAGAGGTCGCTAGTCAGCATGTACTGACATGGACCAGGAATGAAAAGAACAACTACAGGACACCAACACCTAGCTAGGCGAAGAGCTGAAAGACGTGCGAGCCCGACTGGCGGACGCCTTGAAGGATAACTGAAAGCTGAGAGGCGGCATATTCAGTATGCTTTTTAACTTACTTCCGCACAGTTCGCTAATGTGAATCCTAACAAGTCTATTGTTGTAGGTGTGCCAACTGGGCGGCCCAAAGAAGAGGTATCCGGATTTCAAGGCGACCTATTACAAGAGCTATTGAAGGTGCATGAACGAGCTCACAAAGCAATGAGAAACATCGCTAAGGCTTTATGGCCAGCCGATTCTTCTCTAGGAAGTATGGAGGAACTCGTTAATTTGTTCAAGGGGGCTCAGCGCCGTTTTGGGCTATGGAAGATATCAGCCTGACGAGAAGGTGCGCGGGAAGCCTGGGCCATGGTGAAAACATGGTACACCGGACTTGATCTGAATCATATGGCGCGAGTCGGACCTTGAGGATCCGATGGACAGGAAATTCCAGTCAGCTTGGTGTACAACCAGGTGAAGATGGCCGCCAAGTTTTCTCAGCAGGATTGTAAACTAGACAACCTGTTAGAGGGTCTAGAGGAAGAAGAAGTTTTTGAGTCCCAGTGGCAATGTACTTTTATTGACAAACATGTCTCCAGCCAAATTTGTAAAATGCTTGTCATGGCAAACTTTCTGCATCGACCTCCGAAAACCTTAGGTTTGGAGTGTTTCCTAATACTATACTGTAGGTAAACACCAAAGTATGTTTGGAAACCAAGCAGCCCGGTCATAGTTGCTTGAACAGACAAGTTGTGTCATCGTCCTGGGAATGGGGGTACCTAGACTTGCCTGCCTGCAGCCCAGGGCATGGCTCCACCAATGGCCTGGTACGGTCCATCTGCATGAGCAACCACTCAAGACCCTCACGAGGGGCCAAGCCTCACGAGGCGGACGACACCAAGACCTCCTCTGGGGCAGCCTCGCTAGGCTGGCTCCCGAGGAGCGGAGATATCTATGCAAGGGGCACCTCGCGAGGTCCGCGTGACATAAGCCATGACGACCGAAGCCAGGCGGGCACCAGCAGGCGTAGAGTGCCAGTTTCCTCTTTGGTGCTAAGGAAGCAGGCGCAGGCGAGGAGTCCCGAGGCATCAGGCAAAGGTTGCCATATTGGTGCAACAAGACCAAGACCATTAGGATGGCAGGACGAAGGTCATCGCGGAGCCCACGGCAGAGTCACCACGAGAGCCTTTGGCAGGAGAAGACCACCTTTCTTCAGGATAACTTGTACTGGTTGTCCCCCTCCGAAATTGGCCGTTGTGGGATCCCTTCCTGCCTAAACATTTGGGAAGAGGAGCAGGGCCTCTATAAATAGGACTAGCCACCACCATAGTCAAGCATCGGCACATGTAGGACGGATCTTGAGGACCACCCTCAAGCACACCAGCTCATCGAGCTCCAAAACACCTCTCCTCGGGAGGCTGTTCATCCACTGTATTAGTTCATCCTTAGCCCTCGAGGCAATCCACCATACCACACTAGAGTAGGGCATTACACCATAATTGTAGCCCGAACCAGTATAAACTCTCGTGTCTCTTGTTCCTTGGGTTCGGTGAGCTAGGCCTTGAGATTGTTGCGAGAGCGAGCTAGGGAGAGATCTTCATGCGCACCCCAGTGTTCGAACCTCAACGGTTTGCTGGAACCCAGAATCCAACATTTGACGCGTCAGGTACGGGTGCGCCGGAGCTTCGCCTCTGCGCTTGCTTTGTCCTGCTCCCATGGAAGGCGTCACTCCTCCAATTAGGTCGGCGGGCTCCTGCGGATTTACAGCGGGCGTCTGGGCCTTCACCCTTGCTCTACGACAGGTGCGGTGGCCGCATAAGTTCAAACCAGAGATGCCGCCCCGCTATGATGGTGCGACAGATCCAGTGGCCTTCCAGTAGGCGTACGAGGAGGCTGTTCTCGAAGCCGAAGGCGACGGCCAGGTCATGGCCAACTTGTTCCCCCTGGCCTTAGCCAGTGTTCCACGCACTTGGCTGCTCAGTCTACCAGGATCCTCGGTAGCCTCCTAGGAGGAGGTGCGCGGTCTCTTCGTCGCGCGCTTCGCGGCACAGGCACCCCCCACCGTAGCAGCCCTCCTTGGTGGTTCGCGGGCACCACCCACTGGTCGCCACATCAAGCAGTTCATCCACCAAGTGGGCGCTGCCCGCGTGCGGCAGGGGGCTCCCCCAGGTTGGGCGGCGCCCCAGGCCGACCTCACCTATAGCTCGGAAGACCACCCAGCCATCACCGCGGGCTCGGGCATGCTCCCAATGCTCTGCACACCCACCATCTGCAACGTGGCTATAACCAAGACCCTCATCGACGGTGGAGCCGGCCTCAACGTGCTCTCCGTGGAAGCTTTCGGGTTGCTTCACGTACCATACGGCCGGCTCCACCCCACCAAGCCTTTCTCTGGAGTCGGCGTCGGCTCCACCAGCCCCCTGGGGCAAATACGCCTCCCGGTCACCTTTGGTACCCGTGACAACTACCGCACCTAGCTCATCGACTTCGACATCGCTCAACGCCATCCTCGGGTACCCTGCCCTGGCTCAGTTCATGGCGGCGACCCATCCAGCCTACAACCTCATGAAGATGCCAAGGAGCAGCGGTGTTCTCACCGTGGCTGGGGACACCAAGGAAGCCCTGACGGCTCTCAAGCTCGCCTTCAGGGCCCCGCGGTAGCACGCCCAGCCGACTGAGCCGCCCCGGGCGCTAAGGGGGCTGCGCCAGCAAAAAAGAAGCAGTTTTTCACTCAGGATCGAGCTGAAACCAAGCAAGTACCAGTCGATGAGGACGGGGCCTCGGGAGCCACTTTCACCATAGGCGCCAACCTCGATCCCGACCAAGAAGAGGCACTGGTGAGGTTCCTGCATGCGAACAAGGAGGTATTCGCCTGGGAACCCAAGCAGCTGGTGGGGGTCCCAAGGGCGGTAATCGAGCATCACTAAAGGGTATGCCCCAATGTGCGCCATGTGAACCAGAAGGCGCGAGGACGGTCCATGGAGAAGCAGTCCTTCATCATCCAGGAAACCCGCAAGCTACAGGCTGCGGGTGTCATCTGCGAGGTCCGATACCCATAGTGGCTGGCGAACCCCGTCGTTGTGCCCATGAAAGGCGGGGAGGAATGTATGTGCGTCGACTTCACCAACCTCAACAAAGCGTGCCCTCGGGACCCATTCCCACTTCCGCGCATCGACCAGATCGTCGACTCCACCGCCGAGTGCGACCTGTTGTGTTTTCTAGATGCCTTCTCGGGTTATCACCAGATCAAGATGGCGGTGGAGGACGTGGAGAAGACGGCCCTCCTGACCCCATGCGGGGTATACTGCTACACCTGCATGCCGTTCGGACTGCACAACGCTAGGGCGACCTTCCAGCGGCTGATCCACGTCGCCCTGGGCCAGCAGCTCAGGAGGAACGCTGAGGCCAACATCGACGACATCGTGGTAAAATCCCGGGAAGCGAGGACCCTCATACAAGACTTGGAGGAGACTTTCGCCAGCCTGCACCAGGTGGACCTGTGGCTCAATCCAAAGAAGTGTGTGTTCAGCGTCCCTTCGGGCAAACTGCTGGGTTTCCTCGTGTCGCATAGGGGGGTCAAGGCAAACCCGAAGAAGGTCAAGGCGATAGAGGACATGAGCCCGCCCCAAACTCTTAAGGAAATGCAGAAGCTCGCGGGCTACGTGACCTCATTGGGGCACTTCATCTCCAAGCTGGGAGAACACTCCCTACCATTCTTTAAGTTGATGAAGAAGAAGGGCCCGTTCGAGTGGGCCCCAGAGGCTAACCTGGCGTTTCGAGACCTCAAGAGATATCTGACCAGCCCTTCGGTGATGGTCGCGCCTCGGCCCCTCGAGCCCCTGGTGCTCTACCTGGCCGACACGCCCCACTCAGCCAGCACGGGGTTGGTGGCTGTCCGGGAGGAGCGCCAGGCCAAGGATGCGCCGCGTAATGTCGTACCTTCAGCCGAGATGGTGTGGCGGTGACACGGTGCCACTAAAGACATGACGACGCTTGCGGACGATCAAACCCCACAAGATGGCGTCTCCGGGGATGTGGAGGCCATGGTGGGCAACCGAGCACCTGAGTCCCCCTGCCTCGGGAGGCGCCCCAACCTCCGGAGGCCACAGGCTCCACCGACGCTCCTGCCCTCGTTGACCACCCGGTCTACTTCGTCAGCACGGTACTACGGGACACAAGGGCATGATACCCCATGCCGCAGAAGCTTCTGCTCGCGCTCCTGGTGGCCTCACGCAAGTTGCGTCATTATTTCCAAGGCCAACCAATTAAGGTTGCGCAGCCTACCCACTTGAGAGGGTGCTCCGGAGCCCCAACGCAGCGGGAAGAGTCGCCGAGTGGAACATCGAGCTGCAGGCATTTCAGCTGGAGTTCGGCACAACCAGGGTCATCAAGGGGGTTGCCCTCGCTGACTTCATGGTAGAATGGACCGATGCTCCGGGACCTGAAGCAAGCGAGAACCGATCCCTATCGCTAGGAAGTGAAGCGCCAAAGGGTTGGGTCATGTACTTTGATAGCACTTTCGCACGCCAGGGCGCAGGGGCTGCAGCCGTGCTCATCTCACCCACCCACGACAAATTCTACTACGCCATGCAACTCTGTTTTCAGCGGGGCGAGAAGGTCTCCAACAACATCACGGAGTATGAAGGTTTGATCACCGGCCTCAAGGCTGTGGCGACCTTGGCGGTGAAGCGTCTCACCATCAAGGGCGACTCCCAGCTCCTCGTCAATTTCTCCAACAAGGTGTACGAACCACAGGATGAGCACATGGAGGCGTACCTCACGGAGGTACGCAAAATGGAGCAGCAATTCTTGGGCCTATAACTGCAACATGTGCCCCGGAGCACGAACAAGGAACCGGATGATATCGCCAATAGGGTGTCAAGGCGATAGCCCCAGGAGCCTGGTGTCTTCGAGGAGCGGCTCTTTAAGCCTTTAGTGGCCCCTCCGGCTGCGGAGCCTACGCCTCCTCAGGAGGAGCTCCCCCCACCACCAACCTCATGGGCTCCCGCCTGCGGTCCGACCTCAGGAGCACGCCTGCTCCTTGGCTTGAGACTCGGGAGGGGTGCCGGACTGAAGAATTCAAGGCGTACCTACTATGGGGGATACTGCTGGCGAAATAGGAGGACGTGGAGCGTGTGGCCTGGCAGGCTACGGCATATTGCATCCAGGACAGTGAGCTATACAGAAAACGACCAAACGATGTTTCTTTGCGATGCATCTCTAGGAAACAGGGGAGCGAGCTGCTAGCTGACATACACGGAGGGGACTGCGGGCATCATGAGTCATCGGGTACCCTGGTTGGCAAGGCATTCCGCAGCAGGTTCTATTGGCCCATGGCACTCGACGAAGGGACCAAGCTGGTAAGGTCCTGAGAGGCCTGCCAGTTCCATGCCAAGAAAATCCACCAGCCGGCCCAGGGCCTCTAGACTATCCCACTCACATGGCCGTTCGCGATCTGAGGGGCTGGATATCATGGGTCCGTTCCCTCGAGCGCCCAGGGGCTACGCTACCTCTACGTTGCCATCGACAAGTTCACCAAGTGGGCGGAGGTGGAAGCCATCCGCACCATCCCAGCTGTGTCGGCAGTTAAGTTCATCAAGGGCCTCGTGAGCCGGTTTGGGGTCCCTAACCGCATCATCACCGACAACGGCTCGCGGTTCACTAGCAATCTCTTCAAGACATATTGTGCTAACCTTGGAACACAGATCTACTATGCTTCGGTGGCACACCCCACGAGCAATGGCCAACCCGAGCGTGCCAACGCAGAGGTCTTAAGAGGCCTCAAGACTAGGACCTTCAAAAAGAAGCTCGAGGCATGCGGAAGGGGCTGGCACGATGAGCTCCAGTCTGTGTTGTGGTCCATACGCACCACCGCCACCAGGACAACAGGCGAGACCCCGTTCTTCCTCGTCTACGGAGCAGAAGCGGTTCTCCCTCACGAGGTCAAGCATCGCTCCACGTGGATCCTGGCATTCGACGAGGCACGTCAGGATGCCATGCGGGGGATGGACCTCGTGCCGGGGGAGGATGCTACGACGGTACCACTGCCGAAGTGTCTGCTCCAGGACGCTCGAGGTGGGCGATCTCGTCCTGAGGCGGGTGCTCTCCAGGGAAGGGCTGCATAAGCTCTTGCCCATGTAGGAGGGCCCGTATAGGATTGCCCACGTCTCCGGGCCTGGCGCCGCGTGCCTGGAGACACAGGACGGGACCCCCATCTAGAATGCCTGGAACATCCAACACCTCCGGAAGTTGTACCCATGAAGCAAGGCCCAGTGCCTGTGAAGGTCTCCGCTCGTGAAACTCTCACGTAATAATGTGTGGGGTTGTACATGCCCCAGAGTCCCTGGAGTGCCGCCCTCGGGCCTCGGGGGCTCCCTAGTGGCAGCACTTAGCTCCGCGCTGGTGAGAAGACTAGACTAGGTGTCGAACGCGGCTGTTCATTTTCTTTCTGTAGTTGGTTTGCCCCCTTTTTATGGAATTTCGAGTTCTGGTGTTTCTCGGTTGCTCGGTTGAACCTTTTCTTTTCTCTACTTCCTCGCTCGGTTCTTTGTTTTGCACCAGGGAGGGCGGCAGTTGCCCGACGCTCTCCCTCGCGTGCCTCGTGCGGGGGCTGGGCAGGTGTGTGCATGCGCTGGGCTAACCTAAGCCATGGGCACGCCTTGCCAAAGCCCTATCGCCCCAGAGCTTCGGCTCGCTCCAGAGGTTTGTCGCCCCTGACCCTCGCGAGGAACCCTCGATTGAGCTCACGGTTGGCGCACCCCCTCGAAGTTCGTGCCCAAAGGGTACCGAAACGTGGTGCGCTGGGCCATGATCATGAGGCCTCGTGCGAGGAAGGACAAGGCACCCGATGGACGCCCTAACAATTTTTGCAGCTCTGTGACGCCTCCCAAGGACAATGGCTCCCGAGCCAGCAACAAGGAGGGCTCACCAGGTGCCAGGGGGGCGCCCTCACAAGACAGGAAACTACCCTGGGCGCATCCAGCTAAGTTACCCCTCTATGTCTACATGAAGCGTGAACGCCATAACACAACGCATGAACAATAAACATAGCACAAAGCAGCATAAGCATTATTGTTCATTACACGCCCTCATGAGGCCCCATACTGGTTTCTTGTAAATGCAGGAGGAAAGGAAAGGACAGGCAAAAGCGGCCCCTATGGCATGGATGCTCACGAGGATCGGTCCCCGGACTCAGCCGGAACCCTCCTAGCGCTTCACTGGGGCGTGGTGACAGGACGACCCGCCACCATCCTCGAAGCGAGCCCGACGATGTGGCGGTTGGTCGTAGCCGCCACTACTGGAGCTTTCGTCGGAGGAGGAGCTGTCATTGCCGAACGAGCCACGACCGTCGCCGGGGGCAAGGCTGCCCTCATCCTCGTCACGGCCGTCGCCGAGGCCGAGCACTCCGTCACCCTCGCTGTCTTCAGGGCAGCACCCGGTGCGGCGACCATCTTCCCCGAACACCCTCACGAAGAGGTTCGCGGCTCTATCATACATGACGTGGAGGGTGTACCACCTGCCCAGGCCGCACACGCGGGCAAACGTCTACCAGCCGCGGGCTAGGGCTACGTTGCCCGTGACAGAGGTATTCACCGTGACCCACGAAGAATTGCTGCAGTAGCCGTCAGCATGTAGCCAGAGGCCGCCAGGACCCGTGGCCGGCAGCTCGCCGGCAAAGGAGCACAAAAGCTGAAACCAGGTGCCAGTCGGGTTCTCCGACCACACGACAAACTCCGGCATTACCTCCGCCGAGTGGAAGTGTCGCCGGAGAGGATGGGCGACCATGGCGCTCCTCCCTTCGTGGACGGGACAGCTGCATCTCGGGTGGCTCTCGCCGCGTGGAGAGACGCTGCTGTGGCCGCCGGGAACAGCGCCGGACCCCGAGGAAGTTCGTTCGCGCCCATGAGGGATCGCAGCGTGGGTCGCCTTGTGCTTGCAGGGGCGGCCACGACCCCGCTTGGGCGGTGGTGAGTCAAGCCCCTCCTAGCACGGCTTCCCCTTCTCCGCGGCCATGAATCTCTTCGTCGGTGCCATGGGTGTCGCAGGAGGACAGCGGATCAAACAGGAAGAAGAAGAAGCAAACGGAGTGGAGGAGAGAATGGGCAACGGGGGCTCCGCCCCTCTCCTCATTTACAGCTAGAGGGAGGCCAACCACCAGCCTCCATGATCTAAGGTAATGATGATTTTTGTCTTCATGCAGCAGGGACTCGTCAAGTCAGATGGTTGCCGATGCAGCATGGGGAAGCAGAGACGCCCATGACCCATCATTCGCCACGCGTCAATAAAGGCCGCAAGCGGTTGGGTCCCACGGTGCTCCGCACTTGCCCGTTGTCTTCGCCTCGAAGCCAAGTCCGCGCGCACTTTTGGCCCGGGGGCTACTGTCGGCGTCCTTGGAACGGGGTACCCAGACTTGCCTGCCTGCGGCCCAGGGCGTGGCTCCACCAACGGCCTGGTACGGCCCATCTTCATCAGCAACCACTCAAGACCCTCGCGAGCGTCCAAGCCTCACGAGGCAGACGACACCAAGACCTCCTGCAGGGCAGCCTCGCTAGGCTGGCTCCCGAGGAGTGGAGATATCTATGCAAGGGGCACCTCGCGAGGTCCACGTGACATAAGCCATGATGACCGAAGCCAGGCGGGCGCCAGCGGGAGCAGAGTGCCAGTTTCCTCTTTCGTGCTAAGGAAGTAGGCGCAGGCGAGGAGTCCCGAGGCATCAGGCAAAGGTTGCCATATTGGTGCAACAAGACCAAGACCAGCAGGACGGCAGGACAGAGGTCATCGCGGAGCCCACTGCGATGTCACCACTAGAGCCTTTGGCAGGCAAAGACCACCTTTCGTTAGGATAACTTTTACTAGTTGTCCCCCTCCGAAATTGGCCGTTGTGGGATCCCTTCCCGCTAAACATTTGCGAAGAGGACCAGGGCCTCTATAAATAGAACTAGCCACCACCTTAGTCAAGCATCGGCTCATCTGGGACGGATCATTTAGACCGCCCTCAAGCACACCAGCTCATCGAGCTCAAAAACACCTCTCCTTAGGAGGCCGTTCATCCACTGTATTAGTTCATCCTTAGCCCACGAGGCAATCCACCGCACCACACTGGAGTAGGGCATTACACCACAACGGTGTCCCGAACCAGTATAAACTCTCGTGTCTCTTGTTCCTTGGGTTCGGCGAGCTAGGCCTTGAGATCGTTCTGAGAGCGAGCTAGGGAGAGATCTTCGTGCGCACCCCAGTGCTCGAACCTCAAGGGTTTGACGGGACCCAGAATCTGACAAGTTGTATTTAGGGAGTTATGTTATATTACAGTTGATTGTAAGAAACATCTTCCAGAGAGAATAGTTCCGTTAAGGGTTCCTTTTCCTGGTCCAGTAAGCATGTTTTTTTGTGCATACCGAAGTTGTGATGCTAAAATCACAGTACATGTTATGGTCTGGGGGCTTTGAATTGCAATGGGGGGCAGTTTGTCTTTTGCTCGCCGACCAATTATTCCCTTAAGAACGCTAGCTTTCGGCTTCACCCGTCTGAGGTACACGTCCGGATAACCCGGATGTAACAATCACAGAGGTGCTCCCTTTATGCCCTAGCCGAACAAGCGGGAACGTAGGGCATAAGCACAGGAGCCAGGCAACCCAGCTTGGCAAAAGCTTAAGTCATAAAGGTGCATATAATGGTGAACAAAAGACGTATATGAGTAGACAACACATATATACTATGAGCTTGATGCTCGAAAAATAATAAGCTTCTTGTGAAAAGAAGCCCCAAGGTATTGTGGGCTATATACATTTAAGGATATATATACCCCTCAAGTGTGCGGTGGATCCGAACATGAGCCAGAAGTCGTATAAAAACGAAAAGAAGAAAAAGGAAAGAAAAGAAAAGGGTAAAGAACAGTGAGTTTGGACTTAGGCGTAGTATCTTCGGAGTCTGGCAGTGTTCCATGGGTTCTGCTCTAAGCGATTGTCCGATGCATTACGAAGGTGATAGGCTCCTCAAGTGAGAACTTCATCTATAATTAAGGGACCCTTCCATTTGAGATACCCGCTGTCCTTTTTCTTCTCTGGTAGGCGCAGAATGAGTTCACAGACATTGTAATATTGGCCCGCACTTCTCTGCTTTGGTATCTTCGAGCTTGTTGTCAGTAGAATGTTGAGCGAGCTTTTCTGAAATGGTGCTCCTCCTCCAGGCCATCTAAGTCATCTTGCCGATCGAGCTCGGCTTCTTTCTCCTCGTACATGTGAACTCAAGGTGAGTCGTGGATAATATCGCAGGGCAAGACGGCTTCTGCACCATACACCATGAAGAACGGTGTGTATCCGGTAGTGCGATTGGGCGTGGTCTGCAGTCCCCAGAGTACGCAGTCGAGCTCCTCAACCCAGTGTTTATCAGACTCCTGTAAGGATCGCACTAGTCTGGGTTTAATGCTGCTCATTATCAGGCCATTAGCCCGTTCGACTTGACCGTTTGTTTGAGGGTGATAGACGGAGGCATAATCAAGCTTGATGCCCAGATTAGCGCACCAGGTTTTTACTTAGTCGGCTGTGAAGCTGGAGCCGTTATCGGTCATGATGCTATGTGGGACACCATAACGGTGTACGACACCTAATATGAAATCTATCACTGGTCCAGCTTCAGTCATTTTAACTGGCTTGGCCTCTATCCACTTGGTGAATTTATCCACCATGACCAACAGATATTTTTTTCTTATGGCTTCCCCTTTAAGGGGTCCGACCATGTCAAGCCCCCAGACCGCAAAGGGCCAAGTAATGGAGATCGCTTGTAGGGTGGTAGGCGGCATATGGCTTTGATTGGCGAAAATCTAGCATCCTACACAACGTTGGACGAGGTCTTGCACATCTGCTCGGGCCGCAGGACAGAAAAATCCAGTTCGGAAGGCTTTACTTACAAGGACCCGAGCTGCGGCATCATGACCGCCAAGACCAGCATGGATTTCAGCCAAGAGCTGTCGCCCTTCTTCTTCGAAGATACACCTTTGAAGGACTCCGGTAGTACTTTTCTTGTAGAGCTCTCCTTCATGAACCTTGTAGGCTTTCGAGCGTCGGACGATGCATTGAGCCTCATTCTGGTCCTCGGGGAGCTCTCGCCTATTGAGTTAGGCCAGGAAGGGTTCCGTCCATGGGGCGATTACCGCCATGATTGCATGAGCCGATGGCGTTGGTTCGCTGGCCGAGCCTCCGATGGTATCGGGATTGTATTCGGAATCCGGGGGTGTGATCGGATCTGAAATGATGTTGCTCCTCTCATCCTGCCATACCACGGATGGCTTGAAGAGCCTTTCCATGAATGTGCTAGGTGGGATGGGGTCACGCTTAGTCCCCATGCGAGCAAGGATGTCCGCTGCCTGATTGCTCTCTCGGGCCACATGATGAAACTCAAGCCCCTCGAACCGAGCTGATATTTTAAGCACGGCGTTATGGTAAGCCGCCATCTTTGGATATTTGGCATCAAAATCTCCATTTATTTGGGATATTGCGATGTTTGAATCCCCGCGCACCTCAAGGCGTTGTATGCCCATAGAGACAGCCATCCAAAGACCATGCAATAAGGCCTCGTATCCGTTTGTGTTATTAGAGTCTATATACAGTATTTGGAGCACATAACGGACTGTATCTCCTGTGGGGGATGTCAGGACGACACCGGCCCCAAGTTTAGCTAGCATTTTAGAGCCATCGAAGTGCATCACCCAGTTGGAATACGTGTCATACTCTTTAGGGAGTTCGGCCTCTGTCCATTCGGTGATGAAGTCAGCCAACACCTGAGATTTAATGGCTCGGCGTGGTTTGTATGTTATTTCAAATGGTAAGAGCTCAATGCCCCATTTGGCAATTCGGCCAGTGGCATCTCGGTTGTTTATAATATCACTGAGTGGTACTTCTGAAGCCACCGTGATCGAGGACTCTTGAAAGTAGTGTCGTAGCTTGCGAGATGCCATAAAGACCGCATATCTTATCTTCTGATAATGCGGGTATCGAGATTTGCATGGTGTAAGGACCATCGATACGTCGTATACTGGTTTCTGGAGTGGGAATTTATGCCCCTCTTCTTCTCGTTCGACGACGAGCACCGCACTCACCACCTGATGGGTTGCGGATATGTAAAGCAACATCGGTTCACCGACGTTTTGTGCTGCCAGGATTGGGTTGCTAGCTAGCAAAGTTTTTATTTCCACCAGTCCGGCCGCTGCAGCGTCCGTCCACACGAAGTGGTCGGTGCGTCGGAGCAAGCGATACAATCGCAATGCCTTTTCTCCTAACCTAGAGATAAAACGGCTCAAAGTTGCCACGCACCCGGCTAGTTTTTGGACCTGCTTGAGGTTAGTTGGTGTTGCCAATTGCGACAGGGCTCGGATTTTGGCTGGGTTTGCTTCAATTCCTCTATTGGAGACAATAAACCCAAGCAGTTCGCCGGCGAGAATGTCGAAAACACACTTTTCCGGATTGAGCCTGATGTCATAAGTTCGGAGGTTGTCGAATGTAAGGCACAAGTCATCCACCAATGATTCAACGTGCTTGGTTTTGATGACTACGTCGTCTACATATGCCTCCATAGTCTTGATGATTTGCTTTTCCAGACATGTTTGACTCATGCATTGGTAAGTGGCGCCGGTGTTCTTGAGCCCAAAAGGCATAGTGTTGAAGCAGAAAGGCCCATACAGGGTGATGAATGTCATTGCGGCCTCGTCGGATTCCTTCATCTTAATTTGATGGTATCTGGAGTATGCGTCGAGGAAACACGGTGAATTGTGTCCCCGGTTGCATCAATAATATGGTCGATGTGAGGTAACGGGAAGGGGTCCTTAGGGCAGGCCTTATTAAGGTCTTTGAAATCGACACACAGGCGCCAGGATTTATCCTTCTTCGGAACCATGACTAGGTTGGCTAGCCAGTCCAGATGTTTGATCTCTCTAATAGACCCAACTTCAAGTAACTTGGCTAGCTCCTCCTCCATAGCATGTCATTTGGGTTCGGAAAATTGCCACAGCATTTGCTTGACTGGCTTGTATCCCTTCAGTATATTGAGACTATGTTCGGCCAGTCCGCGCGGGATTCCTGCCATATTAGAAGGGTGTCAGGTGAAGATGTCCCAGTTTTCACGCATGAACACGTGTAATGTGGCGTCGACAGTCGGGTCCAGCTGTGCCCCAATGGAAGCTGTCTTCTTGGGGTTCGTCGGGTGAACTTGAAATCTGACTATTTCGTCTGCTGGTTTGAAGGAAGTTGACTTACGTCTCTTATCGAGTATTACATCATCCCTCTCCACTATGGAACGTAAGGTGGTTAATTCTTCGGCCGCGAGGGCCTCCGATAGTGTCTCGAGGGCTAGGGAGGCGGTTTTGTTTTCAGCGCGGAGTGCTATGTCCAGATCACTGGAAATGGTGATAACTCCATTTGGCCCGGGCATTTTGAGCTTCATATACCCGTAATGGGGTATAGCTTGAAAGCGTCTGAATGCGTCTCGCCCCAGCAGGGCGTGATACCCGCTGTTGAAAGGTGCCACATGGAAGAGAAACTCTTTGGACCTATAGTTATCCGGCATGACGAATACCATGTCGAGTTGGATTTTTCCCGAGCATCTTGCTTCCTGACTGGGTATAATGCCTCGAAAAGTTGTATTACTCTGCTCAATGCGACTCATGTCCATTTACATTTGATGGAGCGTGTCCTGATAGATGATGTTCAGTACGCTGCCACTGTCCATTAGCACTTTAGTGAGCCAAAAGCCGTCCATGATTGGGTTTAGGACCAGAGTGGCTGGTGCCCGGACTAAGCGGGATCTTGGTTCATCATTGGCGTTGAAAGTAATCGACGTGTCATTCCAAGGGTTTATTTGGCAGACTTCGGCAAGGTCGCAGAGCGCCCGTTTGTGCCGATTATTTGATGAGAAGGTCTTGTAGATTGTGAATACTTTGGGATCGTCATCCTCCGAGGAGTACTTCTTTAGGGTAGTGTTGGTGAGGATACTGTCATCGCTCTTGGCCACTTGCCAGAGTATCCAACATGCCCGTAGGTTGTGCATTGGTTCGGTATTCGGCGTCATGTGTATTTGACATGGCCTATCGAGCCATCCCTCAAGGAAAATTCTATGCCCCGTAAAGGGCTTAATTTTCTTGTCCATGGGATGATGATCAGGTGCCCCGCGAGGGTGCATCCTTTTTGCCTGTCCGGGAGGTGGCTTAAAGTCCTGCGGTTCCCAGCGGGCTGTCTGAGTTTTGCAAGCGCTTTCCATTGCGCAGTACTTCTGCATTTGTGTGTCAAATCTGCAAAGTGTGGTATGTGGCTGCGGCTGAGGGCATTAAGGATTCCCTCATCCGTACAGTTGTTGTGAAATGCTACAATCGCGTTGTCGTCGCCGTAATCTTTAATCTTGTTTTTAACAAGTAGGAATCTAGCCCAAAAGTGATGGACTATTTCTTGAGGTTGCTAACGTATACACATTAAGTCACATATGTCCGGGGGACCAAAATTGCTTGGACAGTATTCTTGTGGTGGGCGGGTGGGATTAAATCTGACCTGTGGCCCATTGTGGAATCCGATTTTTGAAGAATTTCTGAGCTTAATGGCCCAGCATCCGAAGTGTCCTGAGGGTTTTTAGGCTCGAAGCCCGATTCTATGTTCGGAGGACGGACAGTTTCTTGAAGATGGGCGTTTGGCTCACGGAGCTCGGAGATCCGAACATAGTTTGTTTTTAGCATAGGAAGACCGGCATCCTCACCTGGCTCTTCCACGACGGTCACCAGATGGGTGACCGGTGCGGATATGATTTCTCTCTGGTTAGGTTTAAGCCCGATCAGATCATAATCTGTTGAGACCCCCAGGATCGAAGGTAACAGGAGACCGGGACACGATGTTTACCCAGGTTCGGACCCTCTTGATGGAGGTAAAACCCTACGTCCTGCTTGATTGACTTTGAGGAGTATAGGGGTTACAAGAATTGATCTACCACGAGATTGTAATGGCTAAACCCTAGATGTCTAGCATGTATGATTATGATTGCCTCTACGGAATAAACCCTCCGGTTTATATAGACACCGGAGAGGGCTAGGGTTGTACAGAGTCGGTTTACAAAGAGAGAAATCTTCATATCTGTACGCCAAGCTTGCCATCCACACAAAGGAGAGTCCCATCCGGACATGGGGGAAAGTCTTCTATCTATTATGTTCGCAGCCCATTAGTTCGGCCCATGTTACACAGCCCGGACACCCGAGGACCCCCTAATCCATGACTCCCTCAATAAGCAGTATGACTATCACCCACAACTCTTTGTGTTCTACTCGTGCATATAACATCTATGCATAGACTTGGCTCTGATGACACTATTGGGGAACGTAGTATTTCAAAAAAATTCCTACGATCACGCAAGATCTATCTAGGAGATGCTTAGCAATGAGAGGGGAGAGTGTGTCTACGTACCCTCGTAGACCGAAAGTGAAAGTGTTTAGTAACGCAGTTGATGTAGTCAAACATCTTCGTGATCCAACCGATCCTAGCGCTAGTGCACGCCGGTCCTAAACAAATGGTTTTTAACCCCTTTCCGCGACGGCATTTGGAACCATCGCCAAGTGAGTGTGGGCGATAGGGAGGTCCTTCCCACACAACCTAGAAACCGTGAGGGATAGGGAGCCTTCATGCATACAGTTGTCCCTATATAACCGTTTTCGATATCTCGAATATCCCAAACGCTTCATCCTTGCTACTCGTTTGTGCTCGCATTGCCATCGCAGCCGGAGTTTTGTGGTTCTGCCTAAAACCAGGCAGATTCCAGGCACAGGAGTTTTCCAAGCAGATTCTAGGCACGGGAGTTTTATGATGCCTGGCACATCACAAACAGTTCATGACTATAAACCGTGTACGATAAGTACACAATCGAACACATTTAGTTCTCGCGCACCGTATGTGATAGTGTCTAACATCACACACGCTTTGCAAACGGCAACTGTGTGCATGCTTGCACATGTTTCCTCTTTGTCAACCGTCTCGAATTATGGTGTATATCACAAATGTTTGTGTTTTACCAACTGTGTGTGCCGTAATGACCTGCAAAATGTAATTTCGCCCTAATTTAATTGCTGCTATTTAAAATTGTACCTAATTTAAACTTGAAAGTAAGCTATAGCTTTATTCACATCCATGAAGTTCAAACAACTAATGCATTATTCGATTCACAGGTACATATGTTTAAAAATTACATAAGCACCAAATAAAGAATGATGTACCAGGGTTCTATACTTGTACTATTACAGATGGTAAAGAAAGAGGTGACAGACATTCCAGTTACTGAACAACGTGAAGCGGAATGGCCCTAGTGTGCTCTCCTAGATGCAGAAGGCATCCAGGACTCTAGTCCAACCCCTTGTGATGGCCGGCCGCTAATCATGTAGTTTGAGAGGTAATCTTGAGTAAACTGCTTCAGGATCCACTACAAAAGAAAAAAAGCTTCAGATATTGTCATCTAACACAACAAATTATAAGCAGTAAAAAGAAGGCTACACGGTTCTTACTTACCATCCTGCAGTTCACTGTTGTCTTGCATAAAGTGTAAACAAATAGTTCGGTTGACATCTTTTGACCAATTTTAATAACTACTTTAGCAGTTTCCTCACTTGATGCTGGTTCATGAATATCTCATTGCCTCATACGCAGAAAGGGTCGAAGTTTGGATCTTTGGCAATGATATATGTACCTAAAAGCACCAAGTTAATATTAGAAGCTAAACAACAATTGAAAAATGATGTATACAACACTCCATCCATCCCATAATATAAGATTTTATTACATGTATATCTAGACATCATCAGAACATTATGGCAACACTCTTCCTTGTTGCTATGTAGCCTGGGGTTGCATATTTAGTCATTCAGTACAATGCATGTTGCTAAACAACAATTGAAAAATGAAAAGGCATGTTAATTGCAATATCCTTAACAGCAACCAAATATCGTAATTCATAGTGGTATTGTTGAAACTGTTATTGATAATTGAACTACACGGCAAATAGTTGCACATATAGAGCATCACATTGTGAAGAACTGAAATAAACAAGTCATACGGACATCTCTAGGCGATCCTTCAAAATTTAAAGGACTAAAACCCTTAGTTGATATACATATACTCCAACAATTTTTGGCCTTTTCCAGTCGATCCCCTAAACTTAAGGTTGTAAACTTCAATTTGATCAAGTTCAAAGCAGGTTCAAACAAAAGTAGCATGCATTCAAACATAAACATAGATATTTTTGCATAACCGAACATAAAACATAAATTTAAACTAAGCTAAACTACTTTCGGTCGAAGTAGAGGTCGAGCCAATCCTTCCTCGTCATATACGGTGTGCTCCAAGCCGTGTCCGGGCCAGTACCATCGTCGGGGTCATTGGGCAAGGCACTCGTCCACTCATCGACGTCGATCTCCTCATCCTCGGGGCCCACCTCGACGCCCTCCACGCCGCCCTCTCCGCCGCCTTCGACCTTGTCATCAGAGGAGAGTGCGATAACCTCGCCGCCCTCCGCTCCGCCGTCCTCGCCGCCTTCGACCTCATCATCGGAGGAGAGCGTGATAACCTCGCTGCCCTCTGCACTGGCAAAGATCGCCCACTCCGCCTCCACGAGCTCTGGGTGCTGCTGGCGGAGCTCTTGCATGTAGGCCTCGTTGGCGGCCTCGTCCTTGAGGTGCTCCCACGCCTCGCATTCCTCCCGCTCCATAGTCGAGCTCACCATCCCTGTCTCCAGCGGAACGAGGTCGACCGAACATGTGTCAAAGGGGAAATTGAGCCTAGTTGTCGTGCCTTGGTAGTGGACCTGTGTAACGCCCCAGATGTAACTTTCCATATTGGTATCCAACTCTTGCCGTCTCCGGCGCTAAGTTATATTTATTTCTCGGGTTGGGTCTTTGTCTTCGTGTGTGTTGTTTTCGTTTTCATGCATCTCATATCAGGTCATCACGTGCATTGCATTTGCATACATGTTCGTCTCATGCATTCGAGCATTTTCCCCGTTGTCCGTTTTGCATTCCGGCGTTTCATTCTCCTCCGGTGGTCATTTCTACCTTTCTTTCTCGTGTGGGGATTAAACATTTCCGGATTGTTCCGAGACTTGCCAAGCGGCCTTGGTTTACTACCGGTAGACCGCCTGTCAAGTTTCGGGTCATTTGGACTTCGTTTGATACTCCAACGGTTAACCGAGGGACCGAAAAGGCCTCGTGTGTGTTGCAGCCCAACACCCCCCAAATTTGGCCCAAAACCCACCAAACTCTGCTCCATGTCCTAGAGCGTTCGATCACGATCGTGTGGGCGAAAACCGCACCTCATTTGGACTCTCCTAGCTCCTTCTATGCCTATATATACACCCCTCCGTTTTCGGATCTCTCCCTCTCCCCGAAACCCTAAA